>NC_056729.1:1781621961-1781640631 GCF_019279795.1 Protopterus annectens
TACAAACCCCCCCAATTTTTCAAAAAGGGGACTCCAGCTCATGCGGGGGCTAATTTTGTTGTCACTTTTTTAACAGAAAAAATGGTCAAAAATTTTTTGGAAGGCTTAAAAAAGGGGCCGGGGTTTTTTTAATGTTGTCACAAAAAATTACGGGCCCCCCCCCCCCCCCCCCATCCCCCTCCCCCCCCCCCCAAAGGTCACAGTGACTCCAGCTCATGCTGGTTATTGTTGTCACTATACAGACATGGTCACAGTGACTCCAGCTCATGCTGGTTAATGTTGTCACTATACAGACATGGTCACAGTGACTCCAGCTCATGCTGGGTAATGTTGTCACTATACAGACATGGTCACAGTGACTCCAGCTCATGCTGGTTAATGTTGTCACTATACAGACATGGTCACAGTGACTCCAGCTCATGCTGGTTAATGTTGTCACTATACAGACATGGTCACAGTGACTCCAGCTCATGCTGGTTAATGTTGTCACTATACAGACATGGTCACAGTGACTCCAGCTCATGCTGGTTAATGTTGTCACTATACAGACATGGTCACAGTGACTCCAGCTCATGCTGGTTAATGTTGTCACTATACAGACATGGTCACAGTGACTCCAGCTCATGCTGGTTAATGTTGTCACTATACAGACATGGTCACAGTGACTCCAGCTCATGCTGGTTAATGTTGTCACTATACAGACATGGTCACAGTGACTCCAGCTCATGCTGGTTAATGCTGTCACTATACAGACATGGTCACAGTGACTCCAGCTCATGCTGGTTAATGTTGTCACTATACAGACATGGTCACAGTGACTCCAGCTCATGCTGGTTAATGTTGTCACTATACAGACATGGTCACAGTGACTCCAGCTCATGCTGGTTAATGTTGTCACTATACAGACATGGTCACAGTGACTCCAGCTCATGCTGGTTAATGTTGTCACTATACAGACATGGTCACAGTGACTCCAGCTCATGCTGGTTAATGTTGTCACTATACAGACATAGTCACAGTGACTCCAGCTCCTGCTGGTTAATGTTGTCACTATACAGACATGGTCACAGTGACTCCAGCTCATGCTGGTTAATGTTGTCACTATATAGACATGGTCACAGTGACTCCAGCTCATGCTGGTTAATGTTGTCACTATACAGACATGATCACAGTGACTCCAACTCATGCAGTTTAATGTTGTCACTATACAGACATGGTCACAGTGACTCCAGCTCATGCTGGTTAATGTTGTCACTATACAGACATGGTCACAGTGACTCCAGCTCATGCTGGTTAATGTTGACACTATACAGACATGTACACAGTGACTCCAGCTGATGCTGGTTAAAGTTGTCACTATACAGACATGGTCACAGTGACTCCAGCTCATGCTGGTTAATGTTGTCACTATACAGACATGGTCACAGTGACTCCAGCTCATGCTGGTTAATGTTGTCACTATACAGACATGGTCACAGTGACTCCAGCTCATGCTGGTTAATGTTGTCACTATACAGACATGGTCACAGTGACTCCAGCTCATGCTGGTTAATGTTGTCACTATACAGACATGGTCACAGTGACTCCAGCTCATGCTGGTTAATGTTGTCACTATACAGACATGGTCACAGTGACTCCAGCTCATGCTGGTTAATGTTGTCACTATACAGACATGGTCACAGTGACTCCAGCTCATGCTGGTTAATGTTGTCACTATACAGACATGGTCACAGTGACTCCAGCTCATGCTGGTTAATGTTGTCACTATACAGACATGGTCACAGTGACTCCAGCTCATGCTGGTTAATGTTGTCACTATACAGACATGGTCACAGTGACTCCAGCTCATGCTGGTTAATGTTGTCACTATACAGACATGGTCACAGTGACTCCAGCTCATGCTGGTTAATGTTGTCACTATACAGACATGGTCACAGTGACTCCAGCTCATGCTGGTTAATGTTGTCACTATACAGACATGGTCACAGTGACTCCAGCTCATGCTGGTTAATGTTGTCACTATACAGACATGGTCACAATGACCCCAGCTCATGCTGGTTAATGTTGTCACTATATAGACATGGTCACAGTGACTCCAGCTCATGCTGGTTAATGTTGTCACTATACAGACATGGTCACAGTGACTCCAGCTCATGCTGGTAAATGTTGTCACTATACAGACATGGTCACAGTAACTCCAGCTCATGCTAGCTAATGTTTTCACTATACAGACATGGTCACAGTGACTCCAGCTCATGCTGGTTAATGTTGTCACTATACAGACATGGTCACAGTGACTCCAGCTCATGCTGGTTAATGTTGTCACTATACAGACATAGTCACAGTGACTCCAGCTCATGCTGGTTAATGTTGTCACTATACAGACATGGTCACAGTGACTCCAGCTCATGCTGGTTAATGTTGTCACTATACAAACATTTTCACAGAGACTCCAGCTCATGCTGGTTAATGTTGTCACTATACAGACATGGTCACAGTGACTCCAGCTCATGCTGGTTAATGTTGTCACTATACAGACATGGTCACAGTGACTCCAGCTCATGCTGGTTAATGTTGTCACTATACAGACATGGTCACAGTAACTCCAGCTCATGCTGGTTAATGTTGTCACTATACAGACATGGTCACAGTGACTCCAGCTCATGCTGGTTAATGTTGTCATGATACAGACATGGTCGCAGTGACTCCAGCTCATGCTGGTTAATGTTGTCACTATACAGCCAAGTCACAGTGACTCCAGCTCATGCTGGTTAATGTTGTCACTATACAGACATGGTCACAGTGACTCCAGCTCATGCTGGTTAATGTTGTCACTATACAGACATGGTCACAGTGACTCCAGCTCATGCTGGTTAATGTTGTCACTATACAGACATGGTCACAGTGACTCCAGCTCATGCTGGTTAATGTTGTCACTATACAGACATGGTCACAGTGACTCCAGCTCATGCTGGTTAATGTTGTCACTATACAGACATGGTCACAGTGACTCCAGCTCATGCTGGTTAATGTTGTCACTATACAGACATGGTCACAGTGATTTCAACTCATGCTGGTTAATGTTGTCACTATACAGACATGGTCACAGTGACTTCAGCTCATGCTGGTTAATGTTGTCACTATACAGACAATGTCACAGTGACTCCAGCTCATGCTGGTTAATGTTGTCACTATACAGACATGGTCACAGTGACTCCAGCTCATGCTGGTTAATGTGGTCACTTTACAGACATGGTCACAGTGACTCCAGCTCATACTGGTTAATGCTACCACTATACAGACATGGTCACAGTGACTCCAGCTCATGCTGGTTAATGTTGTCACTATACAGACATGGTCACAGTGACTCCAGCTCATGCTGGTTAATGCTTTCACTTTACAGACATAGTCACAGTGACTCCAGCTCATACTGGTTATTGTTGCCACTATACACACATGGTCACAGTGACTCCAGCTCATGCTGGTTAATGTTGTCAGTATACAGACATGCTTACAATGGCTTCAGCTCATGCTGGTTAATGTTGTCACTATACAGACATTTTCACAGTGACTCCATCTCATGTTGGTAAATGTTGTCACTATACTGCCATGGTCACAGTGACTCCAGCTCATGCTGGTTAATGTTCTCAGTATAAAGACATGGTCACAGTGCTTCCAGCTCATGCTGGTTAATGCTGTCACTATACAGACATGGTCACAGTGACTCCAGCTCATGCTGGTTAATGTTGTCACTATACAGACATGGTCACAGTGACTCAAGCTCATGCTGGTTAATGTTGTCACTATACAAAATTGGTCAAAGTGACTCCAGCTCATGCTGGTTAATGTTGTCACTATACAGACATGGTCACAGTGACTTCAGCTCATGCCGGTTAATGTTGTTACTATACACACATGGTCACAGTAACTCCAGCTCATGCTGGTTAATGTTGAAACTATACAGACATGGTCACAGTGACTCCAGCTCATGCTGGTTAATGTTGTCACTATACAGACATGGTCACAGTGACTCCAGCTCATGCTGGTTAATGTTGTCACTATACAGACATGGTCACAGTGACTCCAGCTCATGCTGGTTAATGTTGTCACTATACAGACATGGTCACAGTGACTCCAGCTCATGCTAGTTAATGTTGTAACTATACAGATATGGTCACAGTCACTCCAGCTCATGCTGGTTAATGTTGTCTTTATACAGACATGGTTGCAATGACACCAGCTCATGCTGGTTTATGCTGTCACTATACAGACATGGTCACAGTGACTCCAGCTCATGCTGGTTAATGTTGTCACAATACAGACATGGTCACAGTAACTCCAGCTGATGCTGGTTAATGTTGTCACTATACAGACATGGTCACAGTGACTCCAGCTCATGCTGGTTAATGTTGTCACTATACAGACATGGTCACAGGGACTCCAGCTCATGCTGGTTAATGTTGTCACTCTACAGACATGGTCACAGAGACTCCAGCTCATGCTGGTTAATGTTGTCACTATACAGACATGGTCACAGTGACTCCAGCTCATGCTGGTTAATGTTGTCACTATACAGACATGGTCACAGTGACTCCAGCTCATGCTGGTTAATGTTGTCACTATACAGACATGGTCACAGTGACTCCAGCTCATGCTGGTTAATGTTGTCACTATACAGACATGGTCACAGTGACTCCAGCTCATGCTGGTTAATGTTGTCACTATACAGACATGGTCACAGTGACTCCAGCTCATGCTGGTTAATGTTGTCACTATACAGACATGGTCACAGTGACTCCAGCTCATGCTGGTTAATGTTGTCACGATACAGACATGGTCACAGTGACTCCAGCTCATGCTGGTTAATGTTGTCACTATACAGACATGGTCACAGTGACTCCAGCTCATGCTGGTTAATGTTGTCACTATATAAACTTGGTTACAGTGACTCCAGCTCATGCTGGTTAATGTTGTCACTATACAGACATGGTCACAGTGACTCCAGCTCATGCTGGTTAATGTTGTCACTATACAGACATGGTCACAGTGACTCCAGCTCATGCTGGCTAATGTTGTCACTACACAGACATGGTCACAGTGACTCCAGATCATGCTGGTTAATGTTGTCACTATACAGACATGGTCACAGTGACTCCAGCTCATGCTGGTTAATGTTGTCACTATACAGACATGGTCACAGTGACTCCAGCTCATGCTGGTTAATGTTGTCACTATACAGACATGGTCACAGTGACTCCAGCTCATGCTGGTTAATGTTGTCACTATACAGACATGGTCACAGTGACTCCAGCTCATGCTGGTTAATGTTGTCACTATACAGACATAGTCACAGTGACTCCAGCTCATGCTGGTTAATGTTGTCACTATACAGACATGGTCACAGTGGCTCCAGCTCATGCTGGTTAATGTTGTCACTATACAGACATGGTCACAGTGACTCCAGCTCATGCTGGTTAATGTTGTCACTATACAGACATGGTCACAGTGACTCCAGCTCATGCTGGTTAATGTTGTCACTATACAGACATAGTCACAGTGACTCCAGCTCATGCTGGTTAATGTTGTCACTATACAGACATGGTCACAGTGACTCCAGCTCATGCTGGTTAATGTTGTCACTATACAGACATGGTCGCAGTGACTCCAGCTCTTGCTGGTTAATGTTGTCACTATACAGGCATGGTCACAGTGACTCCAGCTCATGCTGGTTATTGTTGTCACTATACAGACATGGTCACAGTGACTCCAGCTCATGCTGGTTAATGTTGTCACTATACAGACATGGTCACAGTGACTCCAGCTCATGCTGGTTAATGTTGTCACTATACAGACATGGTCACAGTGACTCCAGCTCATGCTGGTTAATGTTGTCACTATACAGACATGGTCACAGTGACTCCAGCTCATGCTGGTTAATGTTGTCACTATGCAGACATGGTCACAGTGACTCCAGCTCATGCTGGTTAATGTTGTCACTATACAGCCATGGTCACTGTGACTCCAGCTCATGCTGGTTAATGTTGTCACTATACAGACATGGTCACAGTGACTCCAGCTCATGCTGGTTAATGTTGTCACTATACAGACATGGTCACAGTGACTCCAGCTCATGCTGGTTAATGTTGTCACTATACAGACATGGTCACAGTGACTCCAGCTCATGCTGGTTAATGTTGTCACTATACAGACATGGTCACAGTGACTCCAGCTCATGCTGGTTAATGTTGTCACTATACAGACATGGTCACAGTGACTCCAGCTCATGCTGGTTAATGCAGTCACTATACAGACATGGTCACAGTGACTCCAGCTCATGCTGGTTAATGTTGTCACTATACAGACATGGTCACAGTGACTCCAGCTCATGCTGGTTAATGTTGTCACAATACAGACATGGTCACAGTGACTCCAGCTCATGCTGGTTAATGTTGTCACTATACAGACATGGTCACAGTGACTCCAGCTCATGCTGGTTAATGTTGTCACTATACAGACATGGTCACAGTGACTCCAGCTCATGCTGGTTAATGTTGTCACTATACAGACATGGTCACAGTGACTCCAGCTCATGCTGGTTAATGTTGTCACTATACAGACATGGTCACAGTGACTCCAGCTCATGCTGGTTAATGTTGTCACTATACAGACATGGTCACAGTGACTCCAGCTCATGCTGGTTAATGTTGTCACTATACAGACATGGTCACAGTGACTCCAGCTCATGCTGGTTAATGTTGTCACTATACAGACATGGTCACAGTGACTCCAGCTCATGCTGGCTAATGTTGTCACTATACAGACATGGTCACAGTGACTCCAGCTCATGCTGGTTAATGTTGTCACTATACAGACATGGTCACAGTGACTCCAGCTCATGCTGGTTAATGTTGTTAGTACATAGACATGGTCACAGTGACTCCATCTCATGCTGGTTAATGTTGGCACAATACAGACATGGTCACAGTGACTCCAGCTCATGCTGGTTAATGTTGTCACTATACAGACATGGTCACAGTGACTCCAGCTCATGCTGGTTAATGTTGTCACTATACAGACATGGTCACAGTGACTCCAGCTCATGCTGGTTAATGTTGTCACTATACAGACATGGTCACAGTGACTCCAGCTCATGCTGGTTAATGTTGTCACTATACAGACATGGTCACAGTGACTCCAGCTCATGCTGATTAATGTTGTCACTATACAGACATGGTCACAGTGACTGCAGCTCATGCTGGTTAATGTTGTCACTATACAGACATGGTCACAGTGACTTCAGCTCATGCCGGTTAATGTTGCCACTATACACACATGGTCACAGTGACTCCAGCTCATGCTGGTTAATGTTGTCACTATACAGACATGGTCACAGTGACTCCAGCTCATGCTGGTTAATGTTGTCACTATACAGACATGGTCACAATGACTCCAGCTCATGCTGGTTAATGTTGTCACTATACAGACATGGTCCCAGTGACTCCAGCTCATGCTGGTTAATGTTGTCACTATACAGATATGGTCACAGTCACTCCAGCTCATGCTGGTTAATGTTGTCTCTATACAGACAATGCCACAGTGACTCCAGTACATGCTGGTTATTGCTGTCACTATACAGACATGGTCACAGTCACTCCAGCTCATGCTGGTTAATGTTGTCACTATACAGACATGGTAACAGTGACTTCAGCTCATGCTGGTTAATGTTGTCACTATACAGACATGGTCACAGTGCCTTCAGCTCATGCTGGTTAATGTTGTCACTATACAGACATGGTCACAGTGACTCCAGCTCATGCTGGTTAATGTTGTCACTATACAGACATGGTCACAGTGACTCCAGCTCATGCTGGTTAATGTTGTCACTATACAGACATGGTCCCAGTGACTCCAGCTCATGCTGGTAAATGTTGTCACTATACAGACATGGTCAAAGTGACTCCTACTAATGCTGGTTAATTTTGTCACTATACAGACATGGTCACAGTGACTCCAGCTCATGCTGACTAATGTTGTCACTATACAGACATGGTCACAGTGACTCCAGCTCATGCTGGTTAATGCTGTCACTATACAGACATGGTCACAGTGACTCCAGCTCATGCTGGTTAATGTTGTCACTATACAGACATGGTCACAGTGACTCCAGCTCATGCTGGTAAATGTTCTCACTATACAGACATGGTCACAGTAACTCCAGCTCATGCTGGTTAATGTTGTCACTATACAGACATGGTCACAGTGACTTCAGCTCATGCTGGTTACTGTTGTCACTATACAGACATGGTCACAGTATCTCAAGCTCATGCTGGTTAATGCTGTCACTATACAGACATAGTCACAGTGACTCCAGCTCATGCTGGTTAATGTTGTCACTATACAGACATGGTCACAATGACTCCAGCTCATGCTGGTTAATGTTGTCACTATACAGACATGGTCACAGTGACTCCAGCTCATGCTGGTTAATGTTGTCACTATACAGACATGGTCACAGTGACTTCAGCTCATGCTGGTTAATGTTGTCACTATACAGACATGGTCCCAGTGACTCCAGCTCATGCTGGTAAATGTTGTCACTATACAGACATGGTCACAGTGACTCCAGCTAATGCTGGTTAATGTTGTCACTATACAGACATGGTCACAGTGACTCCAGCTCATGCTGGTTAATGTTGTCACTATACAGACATGGTCACAGTGACTCCAGCTCATGCTGGTTAATGTTGTCACTATACAGACATGGTCACAGTGACTCCAGCTCATGCTGGTTAATGTTGTCACTATACAGACATGGTCACAGTGACTCCAGCTCATGCTGGTTAATGTTGTCACAATACAGACATGGTCACAGTGACTCCAGCTCATGCTGGTTAATGTTGTCACTATACAGACATGGTCACAGTGACTCCAGCTCATGCTGGTTAATGTTGTCACTATACAGACATGGTCACAGTGACTCCAGCTCATGCTGGTTAATGTTGTCACTATACAGACATGGTCACAGTGACTCCAGCTCATGCTGGTTAATGTTGTCACTATACAGACATGGTCACAGTGACTCCAGCTCATGCTGGTTAATGTTGTCACTATACAGACATGGTCACAGTGACTCCAGCTCATGCTGGTTAATGTTGTCACTATACAGACATGGTCACAGTGACTCCAGCTCATGCTGGTTAATGTTGTCACTATACAGACAAGGTCAGAGTGACTCCAGCTCATGCTGGTTAATGTTGTCACTATACAGACATGGTCACAGTGACTCCAGCTCATGCTGGTTAATGTTGTCACTATACAGACATAGTCACAGTGATTGCAGCTCATGCTGGTTAATGTTGTCACTATACAGACAAGGTCAGAGTCACTCCAGCCCATGCTGGTTAATGCTGTCACTATACAGATAATGACACAGTGACTCCAGCTCATGCTGGTTAATGTTGTCACTATACAGACATGGTCACAGTGACTCCAGCTCATGCTGGTTAATGTTGTCACTATACAGACATGGTCACAGTGACTCCAGCTCATGCTGGCTAATGTTGTCACTATACAGACATGGTCACAGTGACTCCAGACCATGCTGGTTAATGTTGTCACTATACAGACATAGTCACAGTGATTGCAGCTCATGCTGGTTAATGTTGTCACTATACAGACAAGGTCAGAGTCACTCCAGCTCATGCTGGTTAATGCTGTCACTATACAGACATGGTCACAGTGACTCCAGCTCATGCTGGTTAATGTTGTCACTATACAGACATGGTCACAGTGACTCAAGCTCATGCTGGTTAATGTTGTCACTATACAGACATGGTCACAGTCACTCCAGCTCATGCTGGTTAATGCTGTCACTATACAGATAATGACACAGTGACTCCAGCTCATGCTGGTTAATGTCACTATACAGACATGGTCACACTGACTCAAGCTCATGCTGGTTAATGTTGTCACTATACAAAATTGGTCAAAGTGACTCCAGCTCATGCTGGTTAATGTTGTCACTATACAGACATGGTCACAGTGACTCCAGCTCATGCTGGTTAATGTTGCCACTATACAGACATGGTCACAGTGACTCCAGCTCATGCTGGTTAATGTTGTCACTATACAGACAGGGTCACAGTGACTCCAGCTCATGCTGGTTAATGTTGTCACTATACAGACATGGTCACAGTGACTCCAGCTCATGCTGGTTAATGTTGTCACTATACAGACATGGTCACAGTGACTCCAGCTCATGCTGGTTAATGTTGTCACTATACAGACATGGTCACAGTGACTCCAGCTCATGCTGGTTAATGTTGTCACTATACAGACATGGTCACAGTGACTCCAGCTCATGCTGGTTAATGTTGTCACTATACAGACATGGTCACAGTGACTCCAGCTCATGCTGGTTAATGTTGTCACTATACAGACATGGTCACAGTGACTGCAGCTCATGCTGGTTAATGTTGTCACTATACAGACAAGGTCAGAGTGACTCCAGCTCATGCTGGTTAATGCTGTCACTATACAGATAATGACACAGTGACTCCAGCTCATGCTGGTTAATGTTGTCACTATACAGACATGGTCACAGTGACTCCAGCTCATGCTGGTTAATGTTGTCACTATACAGACATGGTCACAGTGACTCCAGCTCATGCTGGTTAATGTTGTCACTATACAAAATTGGTCAAAGTGACTCCAGCTCATGCTGGCTAATATTGTCACTATACAGACATGGTCACAGTGACTCCAGCTCATGTTGGTTATTGTTGCCACTATACAGACATGGTCACAGTGACTCCAGCTCATGCTGGTTAATGCAGTCACTTTACAGATATGGTCACAGTGACTCCTGCTCATACTGATTAATGCTATCACTTTACAGACATGGTCACAGTCACTCCAGCTCATGCTGGTTAATGTTGTCACTATACAGACATGGTCACAGTGACTCCAGCTCATGCTGGTTAATGTTGTCACTATGCAGACATGGTCACAGTGACTCCAGCTCATGCTGGTTAATGTTGTCACTATACAGACATGGTCACAGTGACTCCAGCTCATGCTGGTTAATGTTGTCACTATACAGACATGGTCACAGTGACTCCAGCTCATGCTGGCTAATGTTGTCACTACACAGACATGGTCACAGTGACTCCAGCTCATGCTGGTTAATGTTGTCACTATACAGACATGGTCACAGTGACTCCAACTCATGCTGGTTAATGTTGTCACTATACAGACATGGTCACAGTGACTCCAGCTCATGCTGGTTAATGTTGTCACTATACAGACAATGTCACAGTGACTCCAGCTCATGCTGGTTAATGTTGTCTCTATACAGACATGGTCACAGTGACTCCAGCTCATGCTGGCTAATGTTGTCACTATACAGACATGGTCACAGAGAGTCCAGCTCATGCTGGTTATTGTTGCCACTATACAGACATGGTCACAGTGACTCCAGCTCATGCTGGTTAACGTGGTCACTTTACAGACATGGTCACAGTGACTCCAGCTCATACTGGTTAATGTTGTCACTATACAGACATGGTCACAGTGACTCCAGCTCATGCTGGTTAATGTTGTCACTATACAGACATGGTCACAGTGATTTCAACTCATGCTGGTTAATGTTGTCACTATACAGACATGGTCACAGTGACTCCAGCTCATAATGGTTAATGTTGTCACTATACAGACATGGTCACAGTGACTCCAGCTCATGCTGGTTAATGTTGCCACTATACAGACATGGTCACAGTGACTCCAGCTCATGCTGGTTAATGTTGTCACTATACAGACATGGTCACAGTGACTCCAGCTCATGCTGGTTATTGCTGTCACTATACAGACATGGTCACAGTCACTCCAGCTCATGCTGGTTAATGTTGTCACGAAACAGGCATGGTCACTGTGACTACAGCTCATGCTGGATAATGTTGTCATGATACAGACTTTGTCACAGTGATTCCAGCGCATGCTGGTTAATGTTGTCACTATACAGACATGGTCACAGTGACTCCAGCTCATGCTGGTTAATGTTGTCACTATACAGACATGGTCACAGTGACTCCAGCTCATGCTGGTTAATGTTGTCACTATACAGACATGGTCACAGTGACTCCAGCTCATGCTGGTTAATGTTATCACTATACAGACATGGTCACAGTGACTCCAGCTCATGCTGGTTAATGTTGTCACTATACAGACATGGTCACAGTGACTCCAGCTCATGCTGGTTAATGTTGTCACTATACAGACATGGTCACAGTGACTCCTCCTCATGCTGGTTAATGTCACTATGCAGACATGGTCACAGTGAGTGCAATTCATGCTAGTTAATGTTGTAACTATACAGATATGGTCACAGTCACTCCAGCTCATGCTGGTTAATGTTGTCACTATACAGACATGGTCACAGTGACTTCAACTCATGCTGGTTAATGTTGTCACTATACAGACATGGTCACAGTGACTCTAGCTCATGCTGGGTAATGTTGCCCTATTCAGACATGGTCACAGTGACTCCAGCTCATGCTGGTTAATGTTGTCACTATACAGACATGGTCACAGTGACTCCAGCTCATGCTGGTTAATGTTGTCACTATACTGCCGTGGTCACAGAGAGTCCAGCTCATGTTGGTTATTGTTGCCACTATACAGACATGGTCACAGTGACTCCAGCTCATGCTGGTTAATGTTACCACTATACAGACATGGTCAGAGTGATGCCAGCTCATGCTGGTTAATGTTGCCACTATACAGACATGGTCACAGTGACTCCAGCTCATGCTGGTTAATGTTGTCACTATACAGACATGGTCACAGTGACTCCAGCTCATGCTGGTTAATGTTGTCACTTTACAGACATGGTCACAGTGACTCCAGCTCATGCTGGTTAATGTTGTCACTATACAGACATGGTCACAGTGACTCCAGCTCATGCTGGTTAATGTTGTCACTATACAGACATGGTCACAGTGACTCCAGCTCATAATGGTTAATGTTGTCACGATACAGACATGGTCACAGTGACTCCAGCTCATGCTGGTTAATGTTGTCACTATACAGACATGGTCACAGTGACTCCAGCTCATGCTGGTTAATGTTGTCACTATACAGACATGGTCACAGTGACTCCAGCTCATGCTGGTTAATGTTGTCACTATACAGACATGGTCACAGTGACTCCAGCTCATGCTGGTTAATGTTGTCACTATACAGACATGGTCACAGTGACTCCAGCTCATGCTGGTTAATGTTGTCACTATACAGACATGGTCACAGTGACTCCAGCTCATGCTGGTTAATGTTGTCACTATACAGACATGGTCACAGTGACTCCAGCTCATGCTGGTTAATGTTGTCATGATACAGACATGGTCACAGTGACTCCAGCTCATGCTGGTTAATGTTGTCACTATACAGACATGGTCACAGTGACTCCAGCTCATGCTGGTTAATGTTGTCACTATACAGACATGGTCACAGTGACTCCAGCTCATGCTGGTTAATGTTGTCACTATACAGACATGGTCACAGTGACTCCAGCTCATGCTGGTTAATGTTGTCACTATACAGACATGGTCACAGTGACTCCAGCTCATGCTGGTTAATGTTGTCACTATACAGACATGGTCACAGTGACTCCAGCTCATGCTGGTTAATATTGTCACTATACAGACATGGTCACAGTGACTCCAGCTCATGCTGGTTAATGTTGTCACTATGCAGACATGGTCACAATGACTCCAGCTCATGCTGGTTAATGTTGTCACTATGCAGACATGGTCACAGTGACTCCAGCTCATGCTGGTTAATGTTGTCACTATACAGACATGGTCACAGTGACTCCAGCTCATGCTGGTTAATGTTGTCACTATATAGACATGGTCACAGTGACTCCAGCTCATGCTGGTTAATGTTGTCACTATACAGACATGGTCACAGTGACTCCAGCTCATAATGGTTAATGTTGTCACGATACAGACATGGTCACAGTGACTCCAGCTCATGCTGGTTAATGTTGTCACTATACAGACATGGTCACAGTGACTCCAGCTCATGCTGGTTAATGTTGTCACTATACAGACATGGTCACAGTGACTCCAGCTCATGCTGGTTAATGTTGTCACTATACAGACATGGTCACAGTGACTTCAGCTCATGCCGGTTAATGTTGTTACTATGCAGACATGGTCACAGAGACTCCAGCTCATGTTGGTTATTGTTGCCACTATACAGACATGGTCACAGTGACTCCAGCTCATGCTGGTTATTGTTGCCACTATACACACATGGTCACAGTGACTCCAGCTCATGCTGGTTAATGTTGTCACTATACAGACATGGTCACAGTGACTCCAGCTCATGCTGGTTAATGTTGTCACTATACAGACATGGTCACAGTGACTCCAGCTCATGCTGGTTAATGTTGTCACTATACAGACATGGTCACAGTGACTCCAGCTCATGATGGTTAATGTTGTCACTATACAGACATGGTCACAGTGACTCCAGCTCATGCTGGCTAATGTTGTCACTATACAGACATGGTCACAGAGAGTCCAGCTCATGCTGGTTATTGTTGCCACTATACAGACATGGTCACAGTGACTCCAGCTCATGCTGGTTAATGTTGTCACTATACAGACATGGTCACAGTGACTTCAGCTCATGCTGGTTAATGTTGTCACTATACAGACATGGTCACAGTGACTCCAGCTCATGCTGGTTAATGTTGTTACTATACAGACATGGTCACAGTGACTCCAGCTCATGCTGGTTAATGTTGTCACTATACAGACATGGTCACAGTGACTCCAGCTCATGCTGGTTAATGTTGTCACTATACAGACATGGTCACAGTGACTCCAGCTCATGCTGGTTAATGTTGTCAGTATACAGACATGGTCACAGTGACTCCAGCTCATGCTGGTTATTGTTGCCACTATACACACATGGTCACAGTGACTCCAGCTCATGCTGGTTAATGTTGTCAGTATACAGACATGGTCACAGTGACTCCAGCTCATGGTGGTTAATGTTGTCACTATACAGGCATGGTCACAGTGACTCCAGCTCATGCTGGTTAATGCTGTCACTATACAGACATGGTCACAGTGACTCCAGCTCATGCTGGTTAATGTTGTCACTATACAGACATGGTCACAGTGACTCCAGCTCATGCTGGTTAATGTTGTCACTATACAGACATGGTCACAGTGACTCCAGCTCATGCTGGTTAATGTTGTCACTTTACAGACATGGTCACAGTGACTCCAGCTCATACTGGTTATTGTTGCCACTATACACTCATGGTCACAGTCACTCCAGCTCATGCTGGTTAATGTTGTCACTATACAGACATGGTCACAGTGAATCTAGCTCATCCTGGGTAATGTTGCCCTATTCAGACATGGTCACAATGACTCCAGCTCATGCTGGTTAATGCTGTCACTTTACAGACATGGTCACAGTGACTCCAGCTCATGCTGGTTAATGTTGTCAATATACAGACATGGTCAAAGTGCCTCCAGCTCATGCTGGTTAATGTTGTCACTATACAGACAGGGTCACAGTGACTCCAGCTCATGCTGGTTAATGTTGTCAGTATACAGACATGGTCACAGTGACTCCAGCTCATGCTGGTAAATGTTGTCACTATACAGACATGGTCACAGTGACTCCAGCTCATGCTGGTTAATGTTGACACTATACAGACATGGTCACAGTGTCTCCAGCTCATGCTGGTTAATGCTGTCACTATACAGACATGGTCACAGTGACTCCAACTCATGCTG
This sequence comes from Protopterus annectens, assembly GCF_019279795.1. NCBI lineage: Eukaryota > Metazoa > Chordata > Ceratodontiformes > Protopteridae > Protopterus > Protopterus annectens. Next base: position 1,781,637,780 of record NC_056729.1, read on the forward strand.
GTTAATGTTGTCACTATACAGACATGGTCACAGTGACTCCAGCTCATGCTGGTTAATGTTGTCACTATACAGACATGGTCACAGTGACTCCAGCTCATGCTGGTTAATGTTGTCACTATACAGACATGGTCACAGTGACTCCAGCTCATGCTGGTTAATGTTGTCACTATACAGACATGGTCACAGTGACTCCAGCTCATGCTGGTTAATGCTGTCACTATACAGACATGGTCACAGTGACTCCAGCTCATGCTGGTTAATGTTGTCACTATACAGACATGGTCACAGTGACTCCAGCTCATGCTGGTTAATGTTGTCACTATACAGACATGGTCACAGTGACTCCAGCTCATGCTGGTTAATGTTGTCACTATACAGACATGGTCACAGTGACTCCAGCTCATGCTGGTTAATGTTGTCACTATACAGACATGGTCACAGTGACTCCAGCTCATGCTGGTTAATGTTGTCACTATACAGACATGGTCACAGTGACTCCAGCTCATGCTGGTTAATGTTGTCACTATACAGACATGGTCACAGTGACTCCAGCTCATGCTGGTTAATGTTGTCACTATACAGACATGGTCACAGTGACTCCAGCTCATGCTGGTTAATGTTGTCACTATACAGACATGGTCACAGTGACTCCAGCTCATGCTGGTTAATGTTGTCACTATACAGACATGGTCACAGTGACTCCAGCTCATGCTGGTTAATGTTGTCACTATACAGACATGGTCACAGTGACTCCAGCTCATGCTGGTTAATGTTGTCACTATACAGACATGGTCACAGTGACTCCAGCTCATGCTGGTTAATGTTGTCACTATACAGACATGGTCACAGTGACTCCAGCTCATGCTGGTTAATGTTGTCACTATACAGACATGGTCACAGTGACTCCAGCTCATGCTGGTTAATGTTGTCACTATACAGACATGGTCACAGTGACTCCAGCTCATGCTGGTTAATGTTGTCACTATACAGACATGGTCACAGTGACTCCAGCTCATGCTGGTTAATGTTGTCACTATACAGACATGGTCACAGTGACTCCAGCTCATGCTGGCTAATGTTGTCACTATACAGACATGGTCACAGTGACTCCAGCTCATGCTGGTTAATGTTGTCACTATACAGACATGGTCACAGTGACTCCAGCTCATGCTGGTTAATGTTGTCACTATACAGACATGGTCACAGTGACTCCAGCTCATGCTGGTTAATGTTGTCACTATACAGACATGGTCACAGTGACTCCAGCTCATGCTGGTTAATGTTGTCACTATACAGACATGGTCACAGTGACTCCAGCTCATGCTGGTTAATGTTGTCACTATACAGACATGGTCACAGTGACTCCAGCTCATGCTGGTTAATGTTGTCACTATACAGACATGGTCACAGTGACTCCAGCTCATGCTGGTTAATGTTGTCACTATACAGACATGGTCACAGTGACTCCAGCTCATGATGGTTAATGTTGTCACTATACAGACATGGTCACAGTGACTCCAGCTCATGCTGGTTAATGTTGTCACTATACAGACATGGTCACAGTGACTCCAGCTCATGCTGGTTAATGTTGTCACTATACAGACATGGTCACAGTGACTCCAGCTCATGCTGGTTAATGTTGTCACTATACAGACATGGTCACAGTGACTCCAGCTCATGCTGGTTAATGTTGTCACTATACAGACATGGTCACAGTGACTCCAGCTCATGCTGGTTAATGCTGTCACTATACAGACATGGTCACAGTGACTCCAGCTCATGCTGGTTAATGTTGTCACTATACAGACATGGTCACAGTGACTCCAGCTCATGCTGGTTAATGTTGTCACTATACAGACATGGTCACAGTGACTCCAGCTCATGCTGGTTAATGTTGTCACTATACAGACATGGTCACAGTGACTCCAGCTCATGCTGGTTAATGTTGTCACTATACAGACATGGTCACAGTGACTCCAGCTCATGCTGGTTAATGTTGTCACTATACAGACATGGTCACAGTGACTCCAGCTCATGCTGGTTAATGTTGTCACTATACAGACATGGTCACAGTGACTCCAGCTCATGCTGGTTAATGTTGTCACTATACAGACATGGTCACAGTGACTCCAGCTCATGCTGGTTAATGTTGTCACTATACAGACATGGTCACAGTGACTCCAGCTCATGCTGGTTAATGTTGTCACTATACAGACATGGTCACAGTGACTCCAGCTCATGCTGGTTAATGTTGCCACTATACAGACATGGTCACAGTGACTCCAGCTCATGCTGGTTAATGTTGTCTCTATACAGACATGGTCACAGTGACTCCAGCTCATGCTGCCTAATGTTGTCACTTTACAGACATGGTCACAGTGACTCCAGCTCATGCTGGTTAATGTTGTCACTATACAGACATGGTCACAGTGACTCCAGCTCATGCTGGTTAATGTTGTCACTATACAGACATGGTCACAATAACTCCAGCTCATGCTGGTTAATGCTGTCACTATACAGACATGGTCACAGTGACTCCAGCTCATGCTGGTTAATGTTGTCACTATACAGACATGGTCACAGTGACTCCAGCTCATGCTGGTTAATGTTGTCACTATACAGACATGGTCACAGTGACTCCAGCTCATGCTGGTTAATGTTGTCACTATACAGACATGGTCACAGTGACTCCAGCTCATGCTGGTTAATGTTGTCACTATACAGACATGGTCACAGTGACTCCAGCTCATGCTGGTTAATGTTGTCACTATACAGACATGGTCACAATGACACCAGCTCATGCTGGTTAATGCTGTCACTATACAGACATGGTCACAGTGACTCCAGTTTTA
>NC_056729.1:1781641131-1781878631 GCF_019279795.1 Protopterus annectens
AAAAGGGGTTTACTCCAGCTCATGCTGACTAATTTTGTCACTATACAGGCATGGTCACAGGGATTCCAGCTCATGCTGGTTATTGCGGTCACTATCCAGACATGGGCACAGTGACTCCAGCTCATGCTGGTTAATGTTGTCACTATACAGACATGGTCACAGTGACTCCAGCTCATGCTGGTTAATGTTGTCACTATACAGACATGGTCACAGTGACTCCAGCTCATGCTGGTTAATGTTGTTAGTACACAGACATGGTCACAGTGACTCCATCTCATGCTGGTTAATGTTGGCACAATACAGACATGGTCACAGTAACTCCAGCTGATGCTGGTTAATGTTGTCACTATACAGACATAGTCACAGTGACTCCAGCTCATGCTGGTTAATGTCATGATACAGACATGGTCACAGTGACTCCAGTTCATGCTGGCTAATGTTGTCACTATACAGACATGGTAACAGTGACTCCAGCTCATGCTGGTTAATGTTGTCACATAACAGACATGGTCACAGTGACTCCAGCTCATGCTGGTTAATGTTGTCACTATACAGACATGGTCACAGTGACTCCAGCTCATGCTGGTTAATGTTGTCACTATACAGACATGGTCACAGTGACTCCAGCTCATGCTGGTTAATGCTGTCACTATACAGACATGGTCACAGTGACTCCAGCTCATGCTGGTTAATGCTGTCACTATACAGACATGGTCACAGTAACTCCAGCTCATGCTGGCTAATGTTTTCACTATACAGACATGGTCACAGTGACTAAGCTCATGCTAGCTAATGTTGTCAATATACAGACAATGTCACAGTGACTCCAGCTCATGCTGGTTAATGTCACTATACAGACATGGTCACAGTGACTCCAGCTCATGCTGGTTAATGCTGTCACTATACAGACATGGTCACAGTGACTCCAGCTCATGCTGGTTAATGTTGTCACTATACAGACATGGTCACAGTAACTCCAGCTGATGCTGGTTAATGTTGTCACTATACAGACATGGTCATAGTCACTCCAGTTCATGCTGGTTAATACTATCATTATACACACATAGTCACAGTGACTTCAAGTTATGCTGGTTAATGTTGTCACATAACAGACATGGTCACAGTGAGTCCAGCTCATGCTGGCTCATGTCGTCACAATACAGATATGGTCACAGTGACTCCAGCTCATGCTGGTTAATGTTGTCACATAACAGACATGGTCACATTGAGTCCAGCTCATGCTGACTCATGTTGTCACAATACAGACATGGTCACAGTGACTCCAGCTCATGCTGGTTAATGTTGTCACAATACAGGCATGGTCACAGTGACTCCAGCTCATGCTGGTTAATGCTGTCACTATACAGACATGGTCACAGTGACTCCAGCTCATGTTTGTTAATGCTGTCACTATACAGACATGGACACAGTGACTCCAGCTCATGCTGGTTAATGCTGTAATTATACAGACATGGTCACAGTGACTCCATCTCATGTTGGCTAATGTTGTCACTATACAGACATGGTCACAATGACTCCAGCACATGCTGGCTAATGTTGTCATAATGCAAACATGGTCACAATGACTCCATCTCATGCTGGTTATTGCTGTCACTATACAGACATATGCACAGTGACTCCAGCTTATGCTGGTTAATGTCATGATACAGACATGGTCACAGTGACGCCTGCTCATGCTGGTTAAGGTTGTCAATACACAGACATGGTCACGTTGACTCCAGCTCATGCTAGTTAATGTTGTCACTATACAGACAGGGTTACAATGACTCCAGCTGATGTTGGTTAATGCTGTCACTAAACAGACATGGTCACAGTGACTCCAGCTCATGCAGATTTTGGTTGTCACTATACAGACATATTCACAATGGCTTCAGCTCATGCTGGTTAATGCTGTCACTATACAGACATGGTCACAGTGACTCCAGCTAATGCTGATTAATGTTGTCACTATACAGCCATGGTCACAGTGACTCCAGCTCATGCTGGTTAATGTTGTTACTATAGAGACATGGTCACAGTGACTCCAGCTCATGCTGGCTAATCTTGTCAATATACATGCAATGTCACTGTGACTCCAGCTCAGGCTGGTAAAGTTTGTCACTATGCAGACATGGTCACAGTGACTCCAGCTCATGCTGGTTAATTTTGTCACTAGACTGACATGGTCATAGTGACTCCAGCTCATGGTGGTTAATGTTGCCGCTATACAGGCATGGTCACAGTGACTCCAGCTCATGCTGATTAATGCTGTCACTATACAGACATGGGCACAGTGACTTCAGCTCATGTTTGTTAATGCTGTCACTATACAGACATGGACACAATGATTCCAGCTCATGCTGGTTAATGCTGTCACTATACAGACATGGTCACAGTGACTCCAGCTCATGCTGGCTAATGTTGTCACAATGCAAACATGGTCACAATGACTCCAGCTCATGCTGGTTATTGCTGTCACTATACAGACATGGGCACAGTGACTCCAACTAATGCTGGTTAATGTCATGATACAGACATGGTCACAGTGACTCCAGCTCATGCTGGTTAATGTTGTTAGTACACAGACATGGTCACAGTGACTCCATCTCATGCTGGTTAATGTTGTCACCATACAGACATGATTACAATGACTCCAGCTGATGTTGGTTAATGTTGTCACTATACAGACATGGTCACAGTGACTCCAGCTCATGCTGGTTTTGGTTGTCACTATACAGACATATTCACAATGCCTTCAGTTCATGCTGGTTAATGCTGTCAATATACAGACAAGGTCACAGTGACTCCCGCTAATGCTGATTAATGTTGTCACTATACAGACATATTCACAGTGACTCCAGCTCATGCTGGTTAATGTTGTTACTATAGAGACATGGTCACAGTGACTCCAGCTCAAGCTGGCTAAACTTGTCACTATACAGGCAATGTCACAGTGACTCAAGATCATGCTGGTAAAGTTTGTCACTATGCAGACATGGTCACAGTGACTCCAGCTCATGCGGGTTAATGTTGTCACTAGACAGTCTTGGTCACAGTGACTCCAGCTCATGGTGGTTAATGTTGCAGCTATAGAGACATGGTCACAGTAACTCCAGCTCATGCTGGTTAATGCTTCACTATACAGACATGGTCACAGTGACTCCAGCTCATGTTGGTTTTGGTTGTCACTATAGACATGTTCATAATGGCTTCAGCTCATGCTTATTAATGCTGTCACTATATAGACATGTTCACAGTGACACCAGCTCATGCTGGTTAATGTTGTCACTATACAGACATGTTCATAGTGCCTCCAGCTCATGGTAGTTAATTTTGCTGCTTTAAACACATGGTCACAGTGACTCCAGCTCATGCTGCTTAATGTGATTGCTATGCAGACAATGTCGCAGTGAATCCAGCTCATGCTGTTTAATGCTGTCATTATACTGACAATGTCACAGTGACTACAGCTCATGCTGGTTAATGCTGTCACATAAAAAAACATGGTCACAGTGCCTTTAGCTCATGCTGGTTAATGTTGTCACAATACAAACATGGTCACAGTGACTCCAGCTCATAATGGTTAATGTTGTCTCTATACAGACATGGTCACAGTGACTCCAGCTCACGGTGGTTAATGATGTCACTATACAGACAATATAGCATTTAATGCTTTGGTTATATATTTTCGGTTTGTATAAGAATATACAGAGGGAAGTGAGTTAATTAATTGATATTTAATTATCTAATTAATGGTAGCACATGACTTGTAAAAGTTATTTAAGCTGGTTTTAAAATGTAGAGGTGTTTGTCTGAAGAAGGAGGAATATTAAGTCTTCCGAAAGCGCTTACAATAAAAGCTGTTCCTTTTCAAATTTGGTGCACGTTTTTACGAACTGAACTTCACAGCTTCTGGCTTTTGTTTTTGAGTGGTTTGTCTTGTCTTTTTGGAGCATTTAGTCTGAATATGGCCAATGAAGCTGAGGTTCAGTCGCAAAGTTTATTAGTTTCACCTAACGAGCTGAACAGCGTACTTGACAACTGTGAACCAACTGATTCTGCAGAAGCGAACTCCGAAGGTAATCTCACAGCCCTCATTATTGCTCTTATGGGAAGGGTAGAGTCTTTGACTCAGAGAATAGAATGCATGGACAAGGATCGTGGGGAAGTTCTTTCTACATTGCCCAACACACAAGATGGGAGATCCATTAATACAGACAACCAGAGGGAAGGATCTAATCAGCTTAATACAACAAATCAGCTATCTGTTATCAATGATAATTTTATCGACAATGAAGAGAATCCGAGTACTAGCTTTAGTGGAGATTCCAGTATCCAACCAGTGCAGCGAACTCCAGTTACACAAGGGAGCACATAAATACAAGGTAATGATTTTGCACTTAGAGATAATGAAAGTGGGCCCTCTATAGCTTCTTACCTCAATAAAAGAAACTTTTTTAAGATGACTCCCGAACCACAAGCTGATAACCAACACGTTAGCCCTTTTAGTACTAACATAGCAAACATGATTGGAGAATTTGATTACAAACTATATAAATGTAAAAAATTCCAGCTTGAGATAGCATATTTAGAACAATGCCTGGAGAAGAAAATCATACCCAAAGGTTTAAGGCAGTGGCGCTTTCCTGTTGGGTTAATGGAAGGCTCCGATTTTCACAAACAGCTATTGGAACTATTCGATAAGCAAGGTTTTGAATATATTAACTTGCTTATAACTTTTTATGCACAACAAGTTGATGCCCTCAAAAATGATTTAGAGGTTTTAGAGCACAATATAAAAATGAATCAAGAATTTTTTAAGTACAAATACGACTATACCCGTGTTTTTGTTAGTATTGATGCAACAATAAATAAATTGTTTAACAATAAGATGAAGAAAATTAATAGAGACATGCAGCAGTATGCCAATAATAGAGCATACCCACATCCACCTCCCATTACAATAAATGATGGGAAATTTAATAACACTACAGAAACAAGAAACACGAGAGAAGGGATGGGGCCCTATTTTAGAACAACTTTGACTGATCAACAACCACATCAAGTACAAGATGACAATTTTTATCAAGACCATCATGATGTAAACTCTCAGCGGAATTGTTCAGATGATGGACTCCCCAGTAATCAGGAAGAGCTTTTTCAAAACAGTAACAATGACAGGCAACAAACAAAATATAACAATAAGAACAATATATCAGCAAAACAGAACCAACAGGGTTTTGGGGATGGACAACATGTCCAACAAAGGAACTTGAGATTGAACACATATCAGTCGAATCAGTCAAATACGAAGAACAAGCGCAATCAGAGATAGAAATTATAGTGCAACAAACAACACCCACTATTATGTACAGCTCCGAGGGGGGGTTTTAAAATTTATAATTATTCATCTTTTGCCATAGAGGAAGATATGGTTAATTTCCTCTCTAAAGGTTTGTCCTTCATACCGGACACCCGTTTCGACTTAGTAAAGACCATCATTGATCTCAAGTTATTTGTGTGGAAATTAAACCTAACATTTTTGATGGGCAAGGGGTCATCTGTTACTAACTCTTTTAGACTGGCAAGTTTATTTAACCCACCTTTGGTAGACAGTTTAAAAGCTTTTGAAAGAACTTGTGAGCTTGACCTTAGGGCTTTAGCAAGTAACCCATACATTAAACCAGCCACACTGAATGTTATTAAATACCAACGTGAGCTTATTAGGTTGCTGCAAGAATGTAATATCAGAGTCATGAAACCCGACAAGGGTAGTGGCCTGGTTTTCATGGAGCAGTATAGATATATAAATAAATTAGTTGAACACTTGGAAATAGGGCCTTATCGAGAGGTCAGTATTAATGAGATCAACAAAGCTTATAACACTATTAGTTCTACATTGGAAGATCTGTTTTTGGAAAGATTTATTGACATTGACATACACAGGTATTTATGTGTGTCAGCACCTAGGTTACCAGTTCTTTGGGGCACCAAGAATACACAAATCCCTAGAGGACCCACCATTTAGAACCATAGTAGATGGGAGGGGTTCTATATTATATGCCTGTGCAAAATATGTAGACAGCATTCTTAAGCCCTTTATTGAAAATGAACCACAAATATGCAAAGATTTGTGGAGTTTGCTAAGCAACATCGGTAGAGTGCCTTTTAACCCTGACTTCACTTTTCTGACAATTGATGTCAGAGATTTGTATACGGTTATCCCACAGAAGTTAGGGTTAGAATGGGTTAGAGATTTCTTAGTAGAGAGAAAAGTTGGAGATAAATCATTTATATAGTTGAGACCTTATTAGAGTTGGTCCTAACATATCATTTTTTGGGGTTTGATAATAAGATATATGTTCAAACATCTGGAGTTGCTATGGGATCCCCATGTGGAGGGGCTTTTGCGAATGTAGTGATGGCACAATGGGAAAATACTCTGTTATTTAAAGAGCCTTTATTCAAAAAAACATGTCGCCTGGTACACTAGGTACCAGGACGACATGTTCATATTATGGAGAGGGCCACTTGAAGACATAACACTGTTCATTAATAACATGTCCCAGCTTACAGGTTTTTTAGAATTCACTCATGAAGTGAACAATAACCACATTAATTTTCTAGACATCGCGCTTAGGAAAGATAATTTAAATTGTAGGTTTACGAGTAACATCTATAGGAAACCCACTTATTCTAATGGGTTTCTTCATTACACCAGCTGTCACCCTTACCATCAGAAGAAGGCAGTGGTTAAGGGGCAGATGGTAAGGGCAGCTAAGATGATTACCGACGAGCTCGATTTTGTAGAAGAGTGTGATAAATTGACTAATATGTTTTCTAATAGAGGGTACCCCCTAATCCTAATTGAAGAAATTAGGTTAGAGGTGACCCATAAACGTAAGGTGGGGCATTTTAAACCAATACTAAGCGAACATTTCAATAATATACAATTGGAGGGAGAACCTTCTTTGATAGCTAAATCCCAACATAAAGGGGTGGACAGTAAGAGTAGATTCCTATGCACTTTTTCAACTGACCATACTTCCATTAGAAATATTCTTTATAAGAATTGGGTCCTAATATCTGAGGATAAACAGCTTTATAAGTTATTTGATATGTACCCTAAGATTATTTATAGGAGAGGGGTCAATTTGAAAATGCTATTAGAAAGTTGTAAGCCCAAAATAGGGAGGAGGAATAAAGGCATGTTAAAATGCGGGGCTTGTCGTCAGTGTAAGCATATAAATGAGGGCACAACTGTTATAGTTAATAAAATTTCATTTAAAATAGTGGGTACCTTTACTTGTGAATCTAAGTCTGTGGTATATGTCGCATTGTGCTCACACTGCTCGGCCTTCTATATAGGGAAGACTGAGCGTAATTTTAAAAGACGGATATACGAGCACCAATACGCAATTTCTAAGAAAGATTCCAACAATGCCTTGGCAGTACACATTATTGATAACCCAGATCACAGTTTCAAATTTTCAATTTTGAAACAAATAAATGACAATTGTAATATGGGGCCATGGCAAATATATTTAGAAAAGGAAGAACTATTTTGGCAAATACGCACTACCGCATACATGCCACCAGGATTAAATGAACACATCTCTTTAGCATGTATTTTAAAACATTTAGCTTTAAAGAGATGAATTAACACATATTTTAATGAATTGATACACATTGTTGGTGTTCAAACGGTATAAAATTTGTTTAAATATGCATAGTTGTTTTAATACAGTGGTAGATTTTATTTAATATGATTTACTTTTTTTAAAAAGGAGTTTATTTTATTATATACATGAAGTGAATTAATCTTAGATAATTTAGACTTGACTTGTAAAATCTTTTAATAGCTTGTATTAACGATATGTTTTAGAAAAATTAATATAGCATTTAATGCTTTGGTTATATATTTTCGGTTTGTATAAGAATATACAGAGGGAAGTGAGTTAATTAATTGATATTTAATTATCTAATTAATGGTAGCACATGACTTGTAAAAGTTATTTAAGCTGGTTTTAAAATGTAGAGGTGTTTGTCTGAAGAAGGAGGAATATTAAGTCTTCCGAAAGTGCTTACAATAAAAGTTGTTCCTTTTCAAATTTGGTGCACGTTTTTACGAACTGAACTTCACAGCTTCCGGCTTTTGTTTTCGACTATACAGACAAGATGACAGTGACTCCAGCTCACGCTGGTTAATGTTGTCACTGTACAGGTATGGTGACTGTGACTCCAGCTCATGCTGATTAATGTTGTTACTATACAGTCATGGTCACAGTGACTCCAGCTCATGCTGGTTAATGTTGTCACTATACGGACAATGTCAGAGTTACTCCAGCTCATGATAGTAAATGTTCTCACTATACAGACATGGTAACAATAACTCAAACTCATGCTGGTTAATGTTGTCACTATACAGACATGGTCACAGTGCCTCCAGCTCAAGCTGGTTTTGATTGTCACTATACAGCTATATTCATAATGGCTTCAGCTCATGCTGGTTAATGCTGTCACTATACAGACATAGTCACAGTGACTCCAGCTCATGCTGGTTAATGTTGTTACTATAGAGACATGGTCACAGTGACTCCAACTCATGCTGGCTAATCTTGTCACTATGCAGGCAATGTCACAGTGACTACAGCTCATGCTGGTCAATGCTGTCACTAAACAGACATGGTAACAGTGACTCCAGCTCATGCTGGTTTTGGTTGTCACTATACAGCCATATGCATAATGGCTTCAGCTCATGCTGGTTTATGCTGTCACTATACAGACATGGTCACAGTGACTCCAGCTCATGCTGGTTAATGTTGTCACTATACAGACATTTTCACAGTGACTCCAGCTCATGCTGGTTAATGTTGTTACTATAGAGACATGGTCACAGTGACTCCAGGTCAAGCTGGCAAATCTTGTCACTATGCAGGCAATGTCACAGTGACTCCAGCTCATGCTGGTAAAGTTTGTCACTATGCAGACATGGTCACAGTGACTCCAGTTAATGCTGGTTAATGTTGTCACTAGTCTGACATGGTCACAGTGACTCCAGCTCATGGTGGTTAATGTTGCCGCTATAGAGACATGGTCACAGTAACTCCAGCTCATACTGGTTTTGGTTCTCACTATACAGACAAGTTCACAATGGCTTCAGCTCATGCTTATTAATGCTGTCACTATATAGACATGGTTACAGTGACTCCAGCTCATGCTGGTTAACGTTGTCACTATACAGACATGTTCATAGTGACTCCAGCTCTTGGTAGTTACTGTTGCCGCTACAGAGACATGGTCACAGTGAATTCAGCTGATGCTGGCTAATGCTTTCACTATATAGACATGGTCACAGTGACTCCAGCTCAGGCTGGATTTGATTGTCACTATACAGACATGTTCACTATGGCTTCAGCTCATGCTGGTTAATGCTGTCACTATATATACATGGTCACAGTGATTCCAGCTCATGCTGGTTAATATTGTCACTATACAGACAATGTCACAGTGACTCCAGCTCATGCTGGTTAATGCTGTCACTATACAGACAATGTCACAGTGACTCCAGCTCATGATGGTTAATGTTGTCACATAACAGACATGGCTGAAGTGCCTCCAGTTCATGCTGGTTAATGTTCCTCCAGTTCATGCTGGTTAATGTTGTCAAAATACAAACATGGTCACAGTGACACCAGCTCATGATGTTTAATGTTGTCGTTATACAGACATGGTCACAGTGACCCCAGCTAACGCTGATTAAGGCTATCACTATGCAGATATGATCACAGTGACTCCAGCTCAGGCTGGTTAATGTTGAGACTATACAGATATGGTCACAGTGACTCCAGCTTATGCTAGTTAATGTTGTCACTATACATACCTGGCCGCAGTGACTCCAGCTCATGCTGGTTAATGCTGTTACTATACAGACATGGTCACAGTAACTCCAGCTCATGCTGGCTAATGTTGTCACTGTACAGACAATGTCACAGTGACTCCCTCTCACGCTAGTAAATGTTGTCACTATACAGCCATGGCCACAGTGCCTCCAGCTCATGCTGGTTAATGCTATCACTATACAGACATGGTGACAGTGACTCCAGCTCATGCTGGTTACTGTTGTCACTATACAGTCATGGTCACAGAAACTGAAGCTAATGCTGTTAATGCTGTCACTATACAAACATAGTCACAGTGACTCCATTTCATGCTGGTTAATGTTGTCACTTTACAGACATGGTCACAGAGACTCCAGCTCATGCTGGCTAATGTTGTCACTATACAGACATGGTCACAGTGACTCCAGCTCATAGTTGTAAATGTTGCCGGTTTAGAGACATGGTCACATTGACTACAGCTCATGCTGGTCAATGATGTCACTAAACAGACCTGGTAATAGTGACTCCAGCTCATGCTGATTTTGGTTGTCACTATACAGACATATTCACAATGGCTTCAGCTCATGCTGGTTAATGCTGTCACTATACAGACATGGTCACAGTGACTCCAGCTCATGCTGGTTAATGTTGCTACTATAGAAACATGGTCACAGTGACTCCAGCTCATGCTGTTAAAGTTTGTCACTATGCAGACATGGTTACAGTGACTCCAGCTCATGCTGGTTAATGTCATTAGACTGACATGGTCACAGTGACTCCAGCTCATGGTGGTTAATGTTGCCGCTATAGAGACATGGTCACAGTGACTCCAGCTCATGCCGGTTAATGATGTCACTATACAGATATGGTCAGAGTGACTCCAGCTCATGCTGGTTTTGCTTGTCACTATATAGACATGTTCACAATGGCTTCAGCTCATGCTAGTTAATGCTGTCACTATATAGACATGGTCACAGTGACTGCACCTCATGCTGGTTAATGTTGTCACTATACAGACATGTTCATAGTGACTCCAGCTCATGGTAGTTAATGTTGACGCTATAGAGACATGGTCACAGTGGCTTCAGCTGATGCTGGTTATTCTGTCACTATACAGACATGGTCACAGTGACTCCAGCTCATGTTGGATTTGGTTGACACTATACAGACATGTTCACTATGGCTTCAGCTCATGCTGGTTAATGCTGTCACTATATAGACATGGTCACAGTGATTCCAGCTCATGCTGGTTAATGTTGTCGCTATACAGACAATGTCACAGTGACTCCAGCTCATGCTGGTTAATGCCGCCACTATACAGGCAATGTCACAGTGACTCCAGCTCATGCTGGTTAATGTTGTCACATAACAGACATGGTCACAGTGACTCCAGCTCATGATGGTTAATGTTGTCGCTATACAGACATGGTCACAGTGACTCCAGTTAATGCTTATTAATGCTATCACTATGCAGATATGATCACAGTGACTTCGGCTCATGCTGATTAATGTTGTGACTATACAGACATGGTCACAGTGACTCCAGCTTATGCTAGTTAATGTTGTCACTGTACAGACAATGTCACAGTGACTCCCTCTCATGCTGGTAAATGTTGTCACTCTACAGCCATGGTCACAGTGCCTCCAGCTCATGCTGGTTAATGCTATCACTATACAGACATGGTGACAGTGACTCCAGCTCATGCTGGTTACTGTTGTCACTATACAGTCATGGTCACAGAAACTGAAGCTCATGCTGATAATACTGTCACTATACAGACATGGTCACAATGGCTTCAGCTCATGCTGGTTAATACTGTCACTATATAGACATGGTCACAGTGACTCCAGCTCAGGCTGGTTATTGTTGTCTCTAACAGACAATATCACAGTGACTCCAGCTCATGCTGTTTAATGCTGTCACTATACAGACAATGTCACAGAGACTCCAGCTCATGATGGTTAATGTTGTCACATAACAGACATGGTCACAGTGCCTCCAGTTCATGCTGGTTAATGTGTCAGAATACAAACATGGTCCCAGTGACTCCAGCTCATGATGGTTAATGTTGTCGCTACACAGACATGGTCACAGTGACTCCAGCTCATGCTGGTTAATGCTGTCACTATGCAGATATGATCACAGTGACTCCAGCTCATGCTGGTTCATGTTGTCACATAACAGACATGGTCACAGTGCCTCCAGCTCATGCTGGTTAATGTTGTCACAATACAAACATGGTCACAGTGACTCCAGCTCATGATGGTTAATGTTGTCGCTATACAGACATGGTCACAGTGACTCCAGATTATGCTAATGTTGGCACTATACAGACATGGTCACAGTGACTCCAGCTCATGCTGGTTAATGTTGTTACTATACAGACATGGTCACAGTAACTCCAGCTCATGCTGGCTAATGTTGTCACTGTACAGACAATGTCACAGTGACTCCATCTCATGTTGGTAAATGTTGTCACTATACTGCCGTGGTCACAGTGACTCCAGCTCCTGCTGCCTAATGTTGTCACTTTACAGATAGTGTCACAGTGACTCCACCTCATGCTGGCTAATGTTGTCACTATACAGACATGGTCACAGTGATACCAGCTCATGCTGGTTATTGTTGTCACTAAACGCACATAGTCACAGTGACTCCAGCTCATGCTGATTAATGTTGTCTCTGTGCAGACATGGTCACAATGCCTTCAGCTCATGATGGTTAATGCTGTCACTATACAGACATGGTCACGGTGACTCCAGCTCATTCTGATTAATGTGGTCGCTATACAGAGAATATCACAGTGACTCTAGCTCAAGCTGGGTAATGTTGTCACATAAGAGACATGGTCAGAGTGCCTTCAGCTCATGCTGGTTAATGTTGTCACAATACAAACATGGTCACAGTGACTCCAGCTCATGATGGTTAATGTTGTATCTATACAGACATGGTCACAGTGACTCCATCTTATGGTTGTTAATGCTGTCACTATACAGACATGGACCCAGTGACTCTAGTTCATGTTGGCTAATCTTGTCACTATACAGGCAATGTTGCAGTGACTCCAGCTCATGCTGGTAAAGTTTGTCACTATGCAGACATGGTCACAGTGACACCAGCTAATGCTGGTTAATGTTGTCACTATACAGACACTGTTAGAGTTACTCCAGCTTATGTTGGTAAATGTTCTCACTATACAGACATGGTCAAAGTGAGTCCAGCTTATGCTGGTTAATGTTGGCACTATACAGACATGGTCACAGTGAATCCAGCTCATGCTGCTTAATGTTGTCACTATACAGACATGGTCACAGTGACTCCAGGTTATGCTGGTTAATGTTGTCACTATACAAACATGGTCACAGTGACTCCAGCTCATGCTGGTTAATGCTATCATTATACACACATAGTCACAGTGACTTCAACTCATGCTGGTGAATGATGTCACTATACAGACATGGTTACAGTGAATCAGCTAATGCTGGCTAATGTTGTCACTATACAGACATTGTCACAATGACCCCAGCTCATGCTGGCTAATGTTGTCACAATACAAACATGGTGACAATGTATCCATCTTATGCTGGTTATTGCTGTCCATATACAGACATAGGCACAGTGACTCCAGCTCATGCTGGTTAATGTCATGATACAGACATGGTCACAGTGATGCCTGCTCATGCTGGTTAATGTTGTCACTACACAGACATGGTCACATTGACTCCAGCTCATGCTAGTTAATGTTGTCACTATACAGACAGGGTTACAGTGACTCCAGCTGATGCTGGTTAATCTTGTCACTATACAGACATAGTCACAGTGACTCCAGCCCATGCTGGTTAATGTTGTCACTATACACACATGGTCACAATGACTCCAGCTCATGCTGGTTAAGTTTGTCACTATACAAACATGGTCACAATGGCTTCAGCTAATGCTGGTTAATGTTGGCACTATACAGACATGGTCACAGTGAATCCAGCTCATGCTGCTTAATGTTATCACTATACAGACATGGTCACAGTGACTCCAGCTCATGCTGGTTAATGTTGTCACTATACAGACATGGTCACAGTGAGTTCAGCTCATGCTGGCTCAGTCACAATACAGACATGGTCACAGTGACTCCAGCTCATGCTGGTTAAAGTTGTCACATAACAGACATGGTCACAGTGAGTCCAGCTCATGCTGGCTCAGGTTGTCACAATACAGACATGGTCACATTGACTCCAGCTCATGCTGGTTAATGTTGACACTATACAGACATGGTCACAGTGACTCCAGCTCATGTTTGTTAATACTGTCACTATACAGACATGGACACAGTGACTCCAGCGCATGTTGGTTAATGCTGTTACTATACAGACATGGTCACAGTGACTCAAGCTTATGCTGGCTAATGTTGTCACTATACAGACATGGTCACAGTTACTCCAGCTAATGCTGGCTAATGTTGTCACTATACAGACATTGTCACAATGACTCCAGCTCATGCTGGCTATTGTTGTCACAATACAAACATGGTGACAATGACTCCATCTTATGCTGGTTATTGCTGTCCCTATACAGACATAGGCACAGTGACTCCAGCTCATGCTGGTTAATTTCATGATACAGACATGGTCACAGTGATACCTGCTCATGCTGGTTAATGTTGTCACTACACAGACATGGTCACATTGACTCCAGCTCATGCTAGTTAATGTTGTCACTATAAAGACAGGGTTACAGTGACTCCAGCTGATGCTGGTTAATCTTGTCACTATACAGACATGGTCACAGTGACTCCAGCCCATGCTGGTTAATGCTCTAACTATACAGCAATGGTCAGAGTAACTCCAGTCCATGCTAGTTAATGTCACTATACAGACATGGTCACAGTGACTCCAGCTCATGCTGGTGAATGTTGTCATGATACAGACATGGTCACAGTGACCCCTGCTCATGCTGGTTAATGCTGTCACTATACAGACATGGTCACAGTGACTCTAACTCATGCTGGTTAATGTTGTCACTACGCAGACATAGTCACAGTGACTACAGCTCATGCTGGATAATGTTGTCAATACAGAGACATGGTCTCAGTGACTCCACCTCATGGTAGTTAATGTTGTCACTATACAGACATGGTCACAGTGACTTCAGCTCATGCTCGTTAATGTTGTCACTATACAGACAATGTCACAGTGACTCCAGCTCATGCTGGATAACGTTGTCACATAACAGACATGGTCACAGTGAGTCCAGATCATGCTGGCACATGTTGTCATAATACAGACATGGTCACAGTGACTCCAGCTCATGCTGGTTAATGCTTTCAGTATACAGACATGGGCACAGTGACTCCAGCTCATGCTGGTTAATGGTGTCACTATACAGACATAGTCATATTAATTCCCACTCATGCTGGTTAATGCTGTCACTATACAGACATGGTCACAGTGACTCCAGCTAATGCTGGTTAATGCTGTCGCTATACAGATATGGTCACAGTGACTCAAACTAATGCTGATTATTGCTTTCACTATACAGTCACGGTCAGAATGACTCCAGCTCATGCTGCTTGATGTTGGCACTATACAGAAATGGTCACAGTGACTCCAGTTCATGCTGGCTAATGTTGTCACTATACAGACATGGTCACAGTGACACCACCTCTTGCTGGCTAATGTTGTCACTATACAGACAATGTCACAGTGACTCCAGCTCATGCTGCCTAATGTTGTTACTATGCAGATATGATCACAGTGACTCCAGCTCATGCTGGTTAATGTTGTCACATAACAGACATGGTCACAGTGCCTTCATCTCATTCTGGTTAATGTTATCACAATACAAACATGGTCACAGTGACTCCAGCTCATGATGGTTAATGTTGTCGCTATACAGACATGGTCACAGTGACTCCAGATTATGCTAATGTTGTCACTATACATACATGGTCACAGTGACTCCAGCTCATGCTGGTTAATGCTGTTACTATAGAGACATGGTCACAGTAACTCCAGCTCATGCTGGCTAATGTTGTCACTGTACAGACAATGTCACAGTGACTCCCTCTCATGCTAGTAAATGTTGTCACTATACAGCCATGGTCACAGTGACTCCAGCTCATGCTGGTTAATGTTGTCACTATACAGACATGGTCACAGTGCCTCCAGCTCATGCTGGTTAATGCTGTCACTATACAGACATGGTGACAGTGATTCCAGCTCATGCTTGTTACTGTTGTCTCTATACAAACATGGTCACAGTAATTGAAGTTCATGCTGGTTAATGCTGTCACTATACAGACATAGTCACAGTGACTCCAGTTCATGCTGGTTAATGTTGTCACTTTACAGACATGGTCACAGTGACTCCAGCTCATGCTGGCTAATGTTGTCACTATACAGACATGGTCACAGTGACTCCAGCTCATGCTGGTTAGTGTTGCCACTATACACACATAGTCACAGTGACTCCAGCTCATGCTGGTTAATGTTGTCTCTATGCAGACATGGTCACAATGGCTTCAGCTCATGGTGGTTAATCCTGCCACTTTACATACATGGTCACAGTGACTCCAGCTCATGCTGGTTAATGTTGTCACTTTACAGACATGGTCACAATGGCTTCAGCTCATGGTGGTCAATGCTCTCACTATACAGACATGGTCACAGTGTCTCCAGCTTATGCTGGTTAATGTGTTCGCTATACAGACAATGTCACAGTGACTCTAGCTCATGCTGGGTGATGTTGTCACATAAAAACATGGTCAGAGTGCCTTCAGCTTATGCTGGTTAATGTTGTCAAAGTATAAACATGTTCACAGTGACTCCAGCTCATGATGTTTAATGTTGTCTCTTACAGGCATGGTCACAGTGACTCCAGCTCAAGGTGGTTAATGCTGCCACTATACAGACATGGACCCAGTGACTCTAGATCATGCTGGCTAATCTTTTTACTATACTGTCAATGTTACAGTGACTCCAGCTCATGCTGGCTAATGTTGCCAATATACACACATGGTCACAGTGACTCCAGCTCATGCTGGTTAATGTTGTCAGTATACAGACATGCTTACAATGGCTTCAGCTCATGCTGGTTAATGCTTTCACTTTACAGACATAGTCACAGTGACTCCAGCTCATGCTGGGTAATTTGGTTGCTATTCAGACAATGTCAAAGTGACTCCAGCTCATGCTAGCTAATGTTGTCAATATACAGACAATGTCACAGTGACTCCAGCTCATGCTGGCTAATGTTGTCACTATACAGACATGGTCACAGTGACTCCAGCTCATGCTGGTTAAGTTTGTCACTATACAAACATGGTCACAATGGCTTCAGCTCATGCTGGTTAATGCTGTCACTATACAGACAAGGTCACAGTGACTCCAGCTCATGCTGGGTAATTTGGTTGCTATACAGACAATGTCAAAGTGACTCCAGCTCATGCTGGTTAATGTTGTCACATAACAAACATGGTCACAGTGCCTCTAGCTCATGCTGGTTAATGTTGTCACAATACAAACGTGGTCACAGTGACTCCAGCTCATGGTGGTTAATGCTTTCACTATACAGACATGATCACAGTGACTCCAGCTCATGCTGGCTAATGTTGACACTATACAGACCTGGTCACAGTGACTCCAGCTCATGCTGGCTAATCTTGTCACTATAAGGGCAATGTCACAGTGAATCCAGCTCATGCTGGTAAAGTTTGTCACTATGCAGACATGGTCACAATAACTCAAGCTCATGCTGGTTAATGTTATCACTTTACAGACATTTCACAGTGACTCCAGCTCTTAGTGGTTAATGCTGTCACTATAGAGACATGGTCACAGTGACTCCATCTCATGCTGGTTAATGCTATCATTATACAGTCATGGTCACAGTGTCTCCAGCTCATGCTGACTAATCCTGTCACTATACAGGCAATGTCACAGTGACTCCAGCTCATGCTGGTAAAGTTTGTCACTATGCAGAAATGGTCAGAGTGACTCCAGCTCATAATTGTAAAAGTTCTCACTATACAGACAATGTAACAGTGACTCCAGCTCATGCTGGTTAATGCTGTCACTATACAGACATGGTCACAGAGACTCCAGCTCATCCTGGTTAATGTTATCACTATACAGACATGGTCACAGTGACTTCAGCTCATGCTGGTTAATGTTGTCAATATACAGACAGGGTCACAGTGACTCCAGCTCATGCTAGTTAATGTTGCCACTATACAGACATGGTCACAGTGACTCCAGCTAATGCTGGATAATGTTGTCACTATACAGACATGGTCACAGTGAATCCAGCTAATGCTGCTTAATGTTGTCACTATACAGACAATGTCACAGTGACTCCAACTCATGCTGGTTAATTCTGTCATTATACAGACATAGCCACAGTGACTTCAGCTCATGCTGGTTAATGTTGTCACTATACAGACAATGTCACAGTGACTCCAGCTCATGCTGGATAATGTTGTCAGATAACAGACATGGTCACAGTGAGTCCAACTCATGCTGGCTCATGTTGTCACAATACAGACATGGTCACAGTGACTCCAGCTCATGCTGGTTAATTTTGTCACTATACAGACATGGTCACAGTGACTCCACCTCTTGCTGGCTAATGTTGTCACTATACAGACAATGTCACAGTGACTCCAGCTCATGCTGCCTAATGTTGTCACTATGCAGACATGGTCACAGTGGCTCAGGCTCATGCTGGTTAATATTGTCACGATACAAACATAGTCACAGTCACTCCAACTCATGCTGGTTAATGTCATGATACAGGCATGGTCTCAGTGACTCCTGCTCATGCTGGTTAATGCTGTCACTATACAGACTGGGTCACTTTGACTACAGCTGATGCTGGTTAATGTTGTCCCTATACAGACATGGTCACAGTGACTCCAGCCCATGCTGGTTAATGCTCTAACTATACAGACATGGTCATAGTGACTCCAGGCCATGCTAGTTAATGTTGTCACATAACAGACATGGTCACAGTGAGTCCAGCTCATGCTGGTTAATGTTGTCCCTATACAGACATGGTCACAGTGACACCAGCTCATGATGGTTAATGTTGTCGCTATACAGACATGGTCACAGTGACTCCAGCTCATACTGGTTAATGTTGTCACATAACAGACATGGTCACAGTGAGTCCAGCTCATGCTGGTTAATGTTTCCACTATACAGACATGGTCACAGTCACTCCAGCTCAAGCTGGTTAATGTTGTCACTATACAGACATGGTCACAGTGACCCCATCTCTTGCTGGCTAATGTCACTATACAGACATGGTCACAGTGACTCCCGCTCTTGCTGGC
Source organism: Protopterus annectens (assembly GCF_019279795.1). Classification (NCBI taxonomy): domain Eukaryota; kingdom Metazoa; phylum Chordata; order Ceratodontiformes; family Protopteridae; genus Protopterus; species Protopterus annectens. The sequence continues at coordinate 1,781,660,339 of NC_056729.1, forward strand.
TAATGTTGTCACTATACAGACATGGTCACATTGACTCTAGCTCAAGCTGGTTAATGTTGTCACTATACTGACATGGTCACTGTGACTCCAGTTCATACTGGCTAATGTTGTCACTATACGGACATGGTCACAGTGACTCCAGCTGATGCTGGTTAATGTTGTCACTATATTGACATGGTCACAGTGACTCCAGCTGATGCTGGTTAATGTTGTCACTATATTGACATGGTCACAGTGACTCCAGCTCATGCTGGTTAATGCTGTCACTATACATTCATGGTCACAGTGACCCCAGCTCATGCTGGTTAATGCTGTCACTATACAGACATGGTCACAGTGACTCCAGCTCATACTAGTTAATGTTGTCACAATACAAACATGGTCACAGTGACTCCAGCTCATGATGGTTAATGTTGTCACTATACCGACATGGTCACAGTGACTCCAGCTAATGCTGGTTAATGTTGCCACTATACAGACAATGTCACAGTGACGTCAACTCATGCTGGTTAATGTTGATATATCAGTTACATTTCATGTGAAATAGTCCCCACATCAGACATGCACTTAGGAATGGTTTATAGTATGCATAACATTGACAGACTGACATACAGATATTAAATCATATGCATATTATTTTTCTATGTTGTCTTTTTTTACATTTTTTCTTTAGTACAGCATGTCTTGGTGTCACATAATTAATTATAATGTGTGAGTGATACCAAAATGTAATCAAAGCCATAGCAAAAAAACAAAATTAATTTTGGATCTTTGTGCATTAACTATTAACCCCACAGGAGAGATGACATTCTATAGGTGTAATTTTGGGTCTACAAATTTGTATGTGTGTGTATTTATATACCTAAATTGGATAACCCTGTAACTATTGCACTCTATTCATACCTCTCAACTTTAACAAATTCCTCCAAATTTCCAGTTTTGAGGCTAAAATTATAGGGTGCAGTGAATTCCCAAGTGGCTTTTTGAAATCATTATTTTATTCAGCATATCTGACCCCTGACTGCTTGTCTAACTGTCTTTGAGAAATGTACTACATATTTTGCAAAGGCTTAAGTAAAACACCAGAAAGCATGGAAAGTTTAGGAGTGAGAGCAGTTTTGGCCTTTAATGGAGCAACATAAATGCCTCTGTTACCTCCATCATCTTGATCTTTGACATTTAAGAGAGCTACATCCATTAGATGCTATTGAGTATTTTTGCTTCCCTATTTATTTGTTACCCACAGTCTCATGATGCATGTACATTGATAACATCACATTTTTGATTATGACTTATTTCCATGGCATAATTTGGTGTTCCTTAATTTGACAATGTTGACTCCAGGAAACTCTTTCTCTCTCTTTCTTTATTGTAGTGCTTTATGGAAGGTATGAATATGAATGTTTTCCCTACAATCGTTTCATTGTGAAGATATAGCCTTGCCCTTACCATGTTGTTTATCTTTTATTATTTGAATGGAAGAGTGCTGAACAGCAAAATACTGTAATTGTTCATCTTTCCTTTTTAATTTCTCCAAATCTTTTGGGTTACTAATACCTTTCCCTGCATGTAGTTACTGCTGCTGTGTGAGGTGTCAGCATCTGATCTGATTTGCTTACCAGGCCATTTAAAGACTGGAGGCAAGGGGAAAAGTAAGCTAAGCTAAGACAGCCAGCTTCTCTGTAAAGCTGTGAGCTGGGACCCCTTTGTTTCTGACAGGAGACAATTGCGGAATTCCCATGGATTCCTGTACACACTCCAGTCCTTCATCATGGCCAAACAGAACCAGGTACCAACCCAGTAAGTAAGCTTGAAAGTTCCCGAGTCAGCACTCGGCTTCTGCTAGATTGCTAGCAGCAAGATGGATATTAGGGCTGTGGAAAAGTTCAAGGATGAAATGAGACCTGGCAAGTTGTGAGTTTCTTCTTTAAATTAATTGGAATTGGGACAGGAAAGAATGAAAATGCAAAGTGTTATTTTGGTTTTATTGGGTAATGTACCTAAGACATTAAATAATACATTACATATACACCAGCAACGCAGGCTTGTCAATATTTTATTTTATATTTTTTGTGTGTGTTGTGTAATTTTGCTTCTATAATTGAAAGGGTAAGTATGAGAAAATCCTAATCATTGTGTAAAATGTTGGGATTTTGAATGCACAATAAAAACGTATTGATAGATACAACATGGCGGATAGCATTTTCTGTGAGGGTTGGAGTGAAGTTTGGAAGCTTTTTGACAGGGGCAGTGTATTTTCTTTAATCTTGTACCTTAATGACAAGAAGAATTTGTTTTTCCCATGGGTAGTTAATTGCCTCAGCTGTTGTGTCATACCACATGTCCTAGTTTTGATGGATTTGTTGTTGATTAAATTTTAGGAGTGTTTTTGTACATGGATACTCATTAGTTAACATTTAATAGTGAGATTGTTTTACTTCTGTTTTTATTGGTTGTAAGTCACATGACTTTTATGCAGGTCGTTTTCATAGGATCATAGGAGGTTACTAGGCTATTTGTCCTATTGGCTTTATAAGCCTAGCTAAGTGGTTAGCCCATGTTTAGACAAATCAGCACCCAGAGCCCCAATCCAGCAGGGACACAGGTGGAATCCCAGGGGTGTATTTTCTATTTCCCATCCGGTTATCCAGGTTGCACTTAAAAAGGATAATGAGGTACTCTGATTGACATGGAGAGGGAGCCTATTCCACAGATGGGGAGTATCTAGGACACAAATCTATCCTGCCAACAAGTCCTATTGATATCACAGACCAGGTTAAGGTCACGAGTATGGGTTGCTCGAGTGGAGCTTGACTTGCAGATATGCAGCAGTCCCATCAAGGCGGGGTCTGAGATTGCTTTGTATGCCAGACAGAGGTCACTTCTGAGGAGTCTGTATGAAATTGAGTAGAGGGACAGGGCTTTTTAGCCTATCTGTGTAGAGTAGTTGTTTAAGGCCCTGGATTCTCCTGGTGAGGAACCTCTGTGGTCTCTCCAGCTGCTGCATGTGCTTTGCGAGGTACATGCCAAAGGGGGCATTGTACTCAATAATTGGCCTTATAAGGGAAGAATACAGGGATCTTATGACCTCTTTGTCCCTGGATGAGATACCCTTACTTATAAGGTGGGCCATGTAGAAAGCTTTCCGTACAATGGAAGCAACATGGTGGTCAAAAGTCAGGTTGGAGGTATCAAGGTTTGTTTCTGAGGAAAAGTTCTATTATACAAAAAGAATGAAAGCACTAAAGATTTTGGTCACTGAGTCTTGCCTTCCTATTTGTTTTTCTGTTTTGTAAAACTTGTTTCTGATGAACATGTGAGTATCCACTTACTTCAGGTCAATAGTCAACTAGCTTTAAGTATGGCAAATTGGCAGTGTCATAGAGGCGCTGATGATCAGCTGTAACATGCTTGATATGTGGCTCCTGTGATTTTGCTTTTAATTCTACATAAGTGGGTAAACAGAAAATTAACTCTGCTGAGTATTTGCATGAGATGTGCATTAGTTAGATTGCATTGCTTTGTGTGAGGTCAAAAGGTGTTTTAAAAGTTTAACTGTACCCCCATTTCCGGTGAATGGCAGAGTAGCAATAATATGAACTATAAAGGCAGTCCTTCAGTTAGCTTTTGTGCAGATTTGTGCATTTCTTTAGTGGACCAATCCCAAGCAGAAGATTGACAATTGTTAAGAATGCTGGACAGTTTTGGTGCAGTGGTCTATGATCACCTTGCTGCTTGGTAAATCTCTCAAGGAACTGTAACGTGAAGCAGTGACACTTGTTTACTGCTTTGTTTAAAGTTGTGTATCAGTGTCCTGAAATAGAGTCATTTAAGTGCAGACCCCCCAGACAATCATGTAGTGAAGGTGATTTTATTAGGATCACAGCTGATTCAGTTCTCTGAGGTTCACCGCCATCTGTTGCAGTCAGTTCTAATAAGATTTTGCATCCTTTTTTTATAATCTAACTGCTTTACCAATACAATCTCAACATGTTTGCTTTGATTAGTCCCAGTTTGGAAATCTAAACAAAAATGATCATTTGATCTGATAGTTTTGAACATCTAAATCTTGTGCTCTTTCTACCAGGAATAAGTTCCAGGGACAGCTTGCTCTGGCATGGAGATAATGATCTTCTTTTGGGAAAAAACAAGGAGGGGGTGTCATATAATCTAAAAATTCTACCTTTCCATGATGCATCTGCATGGGATTTTCTAAACATGTTCATAGTCATTTTTACCTATTTGCTCTGGTAAGCCACTGGCAAAAGTATGTTTCTACCTGGCAATCCAGGAGCACTGAGTGGTCAAGTGACTTGCTGTTAAGAGTCATCACAGAGTAGGCAAACAAAGCTGGAAGGAATCAGACCCTGTACTGTGGGCATAGAAAGCAGGCGCAGCTCGTTAATAGCTCAGAGTTTTCTCCTCTGAACTAACTTCCTTTGTTTAATATGCTGTCAGTGTGACTGGTTATATTTTGTGTTTAATATTTTGTCTCTTCTTCAATTTGCATTTGAACATTGGTATCCCATAATTCCATTGGGGTGGGTGGGGTCATATAAATTTGCATGCAAGTTTTATGTTAATCAGCATCCCAATCTTTGGCCAATTGTATCTACTTTTCATGGGCCTTTGTCCAGATTTTTGATGTTTCCAGGTTGAGAGGTATTGGTGTAGTTCTACTGGAGCAATAATTTGAGGCAAATACGCTTTCTGTGAAAAAATTGTCATTGCATTATTTTTTGTGATACCTTCAATGCTAATTGACATGAGCAGAAGCAAAGCTTATCTGAGTAGCTGATAGCAAAGCCTTTGCACATGCATAATTATTTTTTGATTTTTTGCAATAGGATATAAAGTGCCATTTTTCTGCAGTCATTCCGGAACACTGACAGTGCTCTGTGCCAACTGTCACTCATAAAATAAGAAGATCTGCAGTCCGTGTTCAAGTGTGTGATTTACTGCTGTTTTAACTGACAGGATTATTGTTTTATGGGAGGGCAAATATTGAGGAAAAGGCCATACAGAGTGTACAGGAAGGGATGTTCTGTCCAGCACATTCTAGGATGAGTTACACTTGATCATTGTACAGATATTCCACTGAAGCAGTGTTCACACATTTTGAAAGCTGTGTTCCTGTGCTCTTTATATTGAACTAAATGATTACCTCACTAGTTTTCTTTTCTCTTTTGTTTACACATCCACTTTTTATTCCACAGCATGCACACAGAAGTGTGTTATGACCTTAAGTAGTGATGTGAGCAATGGGGGTGGCACAGGTCACATTATTACATTTAGTAGCCATAGTACTCAATTATATTACAGCATTAACATTATAAATTGCATGTGTAGCTTACATTAAAAAATATATTGAATGTATTATGCCACATAAAAGTAAAATATTCCTAATATGGATTCAAACATTGTACCTCTCGTGGTGTTATTCAAGACATAATTTATTAATATAAATTTGGGGAGGGGTGACAATGGTTAAGGGCTTTGCCTCCCAGATGCAAGGTGCAGGGTTTGGTTCTAATCTTAGGTTTGTAATAGACTGCAGACTGATAGCCTAGTATTTATTGTCAAACACATTGAGCCATTCAGGAAATTACATCACAGTTATAATTATCTGCATTCATTAATGGCCAAATTGCTAAGTAAAGCACACAGTATCATTTACACACCTAATGACTAAGCCTTCACATGTGCAAAATCAAATTTTGAGTTTTTGCCTTAAGACAGGAACTGTCATTCCCTACAGGGCTTTGATGATAGGCACTGACACACATTGCCAACCACCATGCAAAGTATTAAGCAACAAAAAACATATTATTAATGAATGAGTGTAAAGAGATCTCAGCTATGTGTGTTTATACAAGTAAATGTGTGCAGTAAGGATCCTTAATTTCATATAGCACCTCACCTTCACAAGTTTTGAACCCTGCATCTATTACATTATTATGAGACACCGACATGATGAAAATGTTACACCACCTGAACGTTTTAATAAAAAAAGGTGAACATGAAGCACATGTGCTTAGTATTCTAGTTCTGAAATGTGCTATCAGACTGTTGTAGATTTTCCTGTCCCAGTACAACAATATGATTGTAATCATTGGAGAAGTAAGAATATCAAAGGATGTGAGTTTACAAACACCTAGCTGCTAGACAAGAATTACTAGCAGCAGGTGTTGTGCATTCCTTAACTGAATTACTTTTGTACATAGAATATCTATAAGGCTGCCATAGGTACTAACCTTTCCTTTTACTTGGTATATATGCTTTAGGTTTCAGCTACTTTGTTAACGATCTTCAGTGCATTTATGAATGGACCCTGATTGTCTTAGAAAATATTAGCAAAATGTGTTTGAAGCTTCACTCCTAACTCAGTAAACATAATTTAAAACTTCTTTGTAAGCCTTTTTTCACTGACATATCCCCTCTGACTGTACTTCTCATTAGTAGAGATGCTGCACACATCATTGACTGACCAGTACTTCTGATGAGGGACACTTACAAGGCATTGCCTGCCCAAAATTCTTAATCCCCACTCTTGTACTGATCATGCATGTGCACTTTATCATGTGGGAACTAAAATCATGCTTACCTGCGTAGCACATCAAGCGCATTGACTGATTCAGAAATGATAATGAGTTGAGATCTAATTAGCATATTCTGCATGCCCAAAGGGGGTTTAATCTACACACATAATCTGGACATGGAACTATGGAACGTCCATCTTGTTAAGTAATAGTGCTTGGTTTCTCAAGTGCTGCCAAACAAATTAATGATAACAGTTTCAAATAGCAATGCATAGGATACTGTCTGAAATCTATAAGGTATGTAATTTTCTGTACAACTACTTTTTCTTAGTATATGTTGATATATTATTTGCAATGCATTCTATGCTATATAACCTGACAATATTTTTGAAATAACCTTTCTATTACAGTTATCTTATTTGTATTTCATGGGGGTCGTGCAACATACAGCATTCATGTGGTAAGAGTTTTATTGCAACATCCTTAGAAGTTCAGAAATGTGTCTGACTTGTTTATAAGTTATAGGTTCATAGGCTCATAGGTGTATACTAGGCTAATGACCACTGGGGCGTTTACAAGCCTAGCCATGCAATGAAAATGTCTACCACTAGTTATTGTCTTTTATAAGTTATTTTAAGGGAGCATTTGCTAGGGCATGATTTAACTATTGTTTCTGTCAATCAGATACATACGTGCCAGACCAGGGGTGAATTGGGAAGCATTTGACATGTCAGGACCTGCTAGAGTGAGTCCTGAAATACAGAGTCTGAATAGGAGAAAGATTGGACTTAAATATGCAATATCTGAGATGCATTTCTAAAAATATTCCCTTTTCTCCAAGGTATGGCAATCTCGGAGATGGTAGATATCATTTCGGGGGGAGGGCGGCTGCCCCCCTTGCAAAAAGAAGTTTAAAGGAGAAGAACAACTTTTGAGATTCACTCTTCTCCAGTGTTTCCTGCTTTTTGGCTCATGGCATTTTGAGTGCCAGCATTTCAATAGGGAGCCAGTGAATTTCTGGTTTCCCATCCACTGGTCCAAGTTACTTGAATAGAGTTATGGATGGGCTTTGCTTCACATGAATGGGAATTCTCTGAGACACATATTTGGCCTTCCAGTATCTCTTATTTATATTGTAAGTAAAATTAAAGTCCTTGGATCTAGTAGTTCTGATGCTGTTCATTTTGCGAATATGCAAAACGTCCACCAAAGTGGGGTCCAAGGATGCTTGTATGCCAGGCATGGAACACCTTTCAATAGTCTGTAGGAAAGAGAGCACAGAGAAAGGACTTTGAGATGATCTGCATAGGTCATTTTGTTTATGCCCTGCATTTTTATGTGGTGAACCTTTGTGGACATTTCAGTTGTTGCAAATGCCTGGTCAGATAAATACCAAAGGGGTGTTATGTTCAATGATGTGTCTGATGAGGGCCAAATAAAGTGTCACAATGACCTCCCAAAACCTGAATCCATGTTCTTACTTTTAGGTTGAGTGACATAGAATGAATTTCTTATTGCTTTAGACAAATGTTGGTCAAAAGCCTGGTTACTTTCTACATGTACTCCAAAGTGCTTGAGTACTGGATCTACTCTTAGGGGTGTTTTGTTGATGAAGTAACTTCTGGGGTGGCTGACTTCCCAAAAAGTACTGTTATGCATTACTTAGCACTGAGTTTTATGCCATGGCTTTGACATGAGTCATTAGTCTATGGCAGACATTCCCACAAGATGTTTGTGTCTTGGGGGGGATTCAATGACTGATCCTAGTCTGCAATCATTTGTAAACTTGATCATAAAGAGACCCTTGACACTGGCCTTGATTTCTGAGAAGTAGATACCAGGGAGCAGCTGATCCCATATGGAACTCTGAGGGACAACACTGGTGACAGGCATCTTAGTGATTGTGATCTCCCCAAACCTAACTTCTTGGGTACTATCTGTGAACCAGTTGGATATCTAGATAACATAGGGGGTTATACCTAATTCCATGAGTTTATTAACAATGCCTGAGTCGGGTATTGTTTGAAATCCCTCAGCCAGGTCAAGGTAGGCAGTATGCAGCAGTCTGGCCACATTCATTTCCTTTATGACCTTCTTTAAGAAGTCCACCAGGGATAGGAAGTTTGATCTGACCGTGATAAACCAAACTGAATTGTATCTAGTGTCTGAAGGTTTTTTATATCATTATTAATAATTTCAAGATAATTCTTTCCATGGCTTTACAGATGAGACCAGTCAGCATACTGGGCTCAGGATTGTGCAGAGAGATAAATGCTGCAGTCCTCCATTCACATGGCTGAAATCCCTTTTGAAGGCTATAGTTGAAAAGTGACTTCAGTGGCCCTGATAGGTCATATTTCAGACTGTATAGAAGCCATCCTGGGATATTGTCAGTCCATCATGGCTGTATTTATGGCCTTAGAGAGTGCATTTATGACCTTCTCCCTACTGATAGTTGCTAGTAGGGGGTGAAGTTGGAGCTGAATTTTCCAGCCAGTAGATTTACTATATCTTCCAGCTCCATGAACGTAGCTGTATTTGCAACCAGTTTGGCACACAGTTGTCTTTAAGGTTTAGGACATAGTTAAAGAAGGCCTTATGGCTGTCCTTGGCCTGGAAAGTTATCGTAACCTCAAAATTGGCTTTGTTTGTCACAGATTGCCTCTGTTAATTGTCTATTTAGCTTGATGAGAGAGTTTTGATCTTTTTGGGAGTTACACTTCCTAAGTTTATGTATGACATTTTTTCTTTTATTGCACAACCAAATGCAACACATTTGCACTTGTTCTACATGTTTCTGAATTGCTCCACCTTGATGTTTTGCTTCATTAGCATACAGAGTTGTTCATTATATAGTCATTAGCATATTGTCCTGCTAATCCTTGTTTTGCACCAGCCTCGGCACATACTACTGTTTCCTGAATCACAAACCCGTCCGTTGTCACTACTCATTATTCACATGAGCTTAGCATGAGTTCATGAATCCTGGCCTTACATGAGCTTAGCACGAGTTCATGAATCCTGGCCTTACATGAGCTTAGCTCGAGTTCATGAATCCTGGCCTTAACCATATTAAACAAATATCTCCTGACAAGGAACAATGTGAATGAGAAGACAATTGATACATTTTCAAAGTATTTTCTAACAGATACATTGGACCAGATTACAAAAGAAACTTACACCCAGTTTAGGATCCTGAAGAAGGTCCTCGGCGATTATGTAAACAAAAAAATCTGAAATATAAAAATGTACAGGATGTATTGTTATGAGGATGGCATAGTATAATTACAACCTCTTCTCATGCACACCTAATTCTGGAACATAGTTTGTACACTACATTATCATTTTGATGTGCTGAAAGGTATGCGTGTACGTGGTACTTTGCAGACTCCATAGAGTACCTCAGAAACATGGGGTAGCATTGCAGCAGGAAAGGGTACTGCATGTGATGCAGATTTTTCCTATTCCAAGACGACAATCAGCATGGTGATATCACACCCACAACAAAACTGAATAGCTTAAGCTTTTGGCTATTATACTATCCAAAATCTTTACACAGCAACAACAAAACTGAACCAGCCACATGGGGGAATTGTGATTGAATGTTATTTAAAGTCCAGCTTATATATGTACTGTAAATACATTTTCACTAAAGTGTCATCAGACAGTATGTAAAATCAAAAATGCTAACAAAATTTCAAATCCTACTCACATAATTAACAGTTAAAACACTCATTCATTAATTAATGTCTCAATTTCCTCAGATGTAACATTGGTTTAAGAGATATAGCATCATTCAAGCCTAGGTAATTTAAAGCATCTAATTCAATAATCCATTTCAATTTGGTCACTTCAGTGTTATTTAGTACATTCCCACATCATCATCACCATCATCATCAGCCCCCTTTTTTCCATTTTCTACATGGGGTCAGGGTATCGTGTTAACTGATGCCATCTCTCTTGATTCAGTGCCGCACTCCTTCCTTCTTCAGCACTCATGCCTGACTGTCGCAGATCTTCTTTCACACAATCCATCCACCTCTTTGCAGGATGCCCTTATTTGCTCTTACCTTCTTCCTGTCTGTCCCAAATCTTCTGCACCAGAGCGTCTTCTGCTTTTCTGCACATCTGTCTGAACCACTGTAATCTGTTCTCTTTGATCTTTTCTGCAATTGGAGCTACTTTGGCTTCTGCTCTTATGTCCTCATTTCTTCATCTGTCCTATAGTGTGCATCCTACCACCCTTCACAGGCACTTCATTTCCATCACCTTTATCTTCTTTGTCTGTTCTGCCTTTACTGCCCAGGTTTCTGTACCATACTGTAGTACTGGTCACACCATTGTCTTGTACACCTTACTTTTCCGCTTCTTTGGCATTCTTCTGTCATAGACTATACCTAAGACTCTATCCCAGTTGGCTGCAGCCCCTCTGAAATCGAGCTTTGACCTCTTCATTCAGACTTCCCTTCTCCTCAACCAACCCTCCCAGATACCTGAAGCTATTTATTTGTTCCACTATCTTCCCTTCTATGTCTATTCTCAGCTTCTTCTGATTTCTCCAATTTGCTGCTATTACCACTGTCTTATCTGTGCTTAGTTTCTTCCCATTTGCCTTCAGTTTTGCATTCCATTCCCCTATCCTTCTCTGAAGTTCTTTCTCAGAGTCTGCCTGTAATGCCATATCGTCTGCATACAGTAACTTTGTTGATCTGTTTGGTAATGTAGTCTATAGCAGTGGGCATAGAGCTGAACCCTGGTGTACGCCCACTCCCACTGGGAGCCCCACTGTGAGGCCAAACACTGTTCATACTTGAGTCATTGGGTCCCTGTATATAGCCTGCACTAATTCTACCAATGTTTCTGGGACTTTGAACCACTGCAGTACTGACCAGATCAGCTTCCTTGGGACCTTGTCATATGCTTTCTCCAAGTCTAGGAATGCCCAGTTGGATTCTCTCCTCATCTTTAGCGTCTTCTCAACTATCTGTGTCACTGCAAACATTGGGTCAGTTGTGCTGCATCCTGATCTGAATCCAATCTGCACATCTCCCATCTTACATTCTACTACTCTGCATATCCATTTATCAATCACCTTCTCCAGAACTTTCATGCAATGTGACAGGAGTTTGATGCCTCTGTACTACCCACAGTTGTCTGTCCCCTTTGTTCTTGTACAGTGGCACAAGTATGCTTGTTCTCCAGTCATCCGGGATATGCTTTTCTCTCAATACTGATATAAGCACCATCAGCAGCCATTTCTCCCCTATCTCACCATCTTTATTATATCTGCTGTGACCTCATCTGAGCCTGCCACTTACCCTGACTTCATTTTCCTTACTGCTATTCTCACGTCTTCTAAGATGGGCTCCTGTTCCCCTGTCATTGTAGACTGTTTCTGGGGCAGTACAGCTTCTGTGGGGGTTTTCTTCATTCAGAAGCTGCTGGAAATACTTTCCCACTTTTTATATTTAAATATTCCAACTATAATAATATAAACTTAAAACTATGAGACTAATCTGTTGACATATGTTTCACTAAAGCATTATTTTTTACATGTTTTGTCATATATATAGGATGTAACATTCTCTCCTTCAACTGTCTATCTGTTTTTTATATAAAATGTCAGGGAGGTTGGCATAGTGGTTAAAATGTTTACCTCACAGATACGAGGTACAGGGTTTGATTAGCACCTTTGAGAGAAATTGGCTAGTTTTAAATTGGCTCACAAAGGCAACTAGCCTAGTACTTACATATGAAAAAAAAAAAAATATATATATATATATATATATATATATATATATATATATATATATATATATATACATATATATATATGTATATTGCTGACAATCACCAACACACAGGTTAAAACAGCTCTATCCAAAGCCAAAAACACAGCCTCAATGGGACTGGATGGTGTCCCAGGCTGTGTCTTACAAGAGCTCCAAAATGAACTAGCCCCTCACCTAAACACTGTTCAAACTCAGCCTATCTACAGGCTATGTACCCACAGAGTGGTGCACAGCAACAGTTATCCCACTCCACAAAGGTGGCACCACAAAGGACCCCAGGAACTATCGCCCTATAAGCCTGACTAGCCTGGTTTGCAAGTCTATGGAGCCCATCATCATGGAACTCATTAACAGAGACATTGGGACCCTCCAAACTGTGGACCCCACCCAGTTTGGCTTTGTTAAGGGCAGATAATGCCTCCTAAACCTGGTGGACTTCTTTGAGGCAGTTACCAAGACATTAGATGAGGGTAAGGAGGTCCACACAGCCTACCTAGACCTCACAAAGGCTTTCAACACCATTCCCCAATCTGGTATTATAGACAAACTCACCAACCTGAACATTAACCCCTATGTCACAAGATGGGTTGCAAATTGGCTCACAGACATAATGCACACAGTGAGAGTTGCAGACTCTAGGTCCGACTCTAAACCAGTTACAAGTGGTGTCCCCCAGGGCTCAGTCCTAGGACCCCTCCTGTTCGGTATATACTTCTCAGAGGTACAAGCAAGCACAGGAGGACGTTAGTTCATCAAGTTTGCAGACAACTGCAAACTGGGGGCCATAACTGATTCTCCAGCTGATACAGACACCCTCCAGAAAGGTTTCACTGAGACGGATACCTGATGTCAAAATCATGGCCTCAAGCTGAATGCCAAAAAGTGCATAGTCATCCCCTTTGGAAAAACCAAAGTACCCGCGAACTACCACATAGATGGCACTCCCCTAAATACAAAACAAGTAATAAGGGATCTGGGGACCCAAGTAGATAGCAATCTCTCCTTTGATAATCATATTGCCAAGGCGGTTAGAAAATCCTTCTACATGGCCCACCTAATCTCAAAAAGGTTTGCATCCAGAACAAAGGAGGTTATTGTGCCTCTCTACTTATCACTTATTAGACCTATTATAGAATACAACTCCCCATTTGGAATGTACCTTACAAGACACCTGCAACAGCTGGAAAGACCACAAAAGTATCTCACCAAGAGGATTACTGGCCTCAAACAGATGACCTATGCAGTCCAACTAAAGAAACTCCAGCTGTACTCGGTTGCATACCACTTACTCAGAGGTGATCTCTGCTTGACATACAAGGCCATGTCCAACCCAGAATTGATGGATATGCTCCACCTAAAAAAAAACAAATCCCTGAGAGCCACACTCTCTAGGGATATAATCCTTACCACAACGATAAATAGGACGTGCTGGAGGGAGAGATTCCTGACCCAGAGACTCCCCATGCTTTGGAACAAAATTCCAATATACATCAATCAGAGCCCCTCACTAGCACTCTTCAAGAGAAACCTTGATGGGTGGATGGGAAACAGAAAATTTACCCCGGGGATCAATGCAGTGGCGCTGCTGGACAGAGGCGCAGGGAACTAATGGCTCTGCTGGTCAGAGGCACAGGGAACTAATCTAAGGGGGGTGACGAAAGCCAACACACTCTGGCTAGGCTTATAAATACCCTTGGCCAGATAGCCTAGTATTTACCTATGAACCTAGATATGTATATATATATATATATATATATATATATATGTGTATGTATATATATATATATATATATATATATATATATATATGTATGTATATATACATAGCTCTAGATATATATATATATATATATATATATATATATATATATATATATATAGAGAGAGAGAGAGAGAGAAAGAGAGAGATACAGATATACAGATGTAAAGAGAAAGAAACAATGAGATGTGAAGTGACAGTGTATGTTTATATATACTACATTAGAGGTATGTACTTTAATGGAATTGTATAGCTGACAGATCAGAAATTGCATAGCACACCATCAATGTCTGTCTTGTATTACTGTACGCTGTCATTACAAGGACTGTGGATGTGTTTATGTCAACATTTGTACAAGGGCTCATAGTCGATGAATGGATGTTTTATATGCTATACCTAACTTTATCTGAATTTCAGCATCACAGCAACACAGCTGTGTAGCATGATGCCATTACTTTCCATCTGTCTGTTAGTCCACACTCATGGTATGCAGACAGTACATGAGTACATATATCAGAATGTCTCACCTCCACAGTCAAGGACTATGGCACATTTCAGTACGATGACTGACACATTGACATAACACTACTCTTAGACTGTGCCAATGAATCCATGACAGAATGGCTTGTCATAGGTATTGTCTGGCATATGACATGACACATGCATAGCTGTGATTGAAAACATTATTCGCTGAGTGTGAAGCATGACATCTCCCATGTGTGCATGCACTTCCACTACAGTTTCTGCAACACAGACCAGTATTTTCATGTTCAAACAGATGCTTTACAGAACATAAGTGAATTTGAATGTTAAGCATATGAACAGCACATTTCATGCTGTGTCTGTGTTCCAGTGTGCCTTTTAATATATTCCATGACCTGTGTAAAGCATTGCCACACTTCCTGTTAGTGACCTCGATGTACTATGAGTAGTGCTTACTCAGATAAGCAGACATGACAGTTGTGTATTATCCAGGTGTGTGGACTAAATATACATATATATATATATATATATATATATATATATATATATATATATATATATATATATATATATATGTGTGTGTGTGTGGGTCTAGGACTATTCACTGAAAGCACATTTCACTGAAACACATTTGACTGTGCACAATTCACTGAAAGCTCAATTCACTGAAAACACAATTCAGTGAAACACATTTCACTGAAAGTTATATATGGCCTTTTCCCCACTGTAGTGTGACCCTGGAGTTAGTATATATATAGTAAGGGGGGTATGGGGGCACTGGCCCCCCCATAGTTGGATATATATAATCCAAATCCTTCATCAGTGTATCAAATCACAATTCACAAACCTAAGTTATCATACAGCCCAACCAATAAAACATAGAATCAATTAGAACCAATTGCAAATAAATATATTTAAAATGAAACATACATAAAAACTAAATATGCTCACAAATATTTATATATTTCTGTAAATATTTTTTGTGTCAAATAAAAAACTTTACTTCAATGTTGTTGTGTCTTTTGGCTTTTCCTGGTTAGGGGTCGCCACAGCAGAACTCCGGTCCGCTAATGATTGACAGTAGATTTTTATGTGCCGAGTTGCCGGCCCTGACACACAACCTTTAATGAAAGTACACCCATTCATGCATGTCTCCACACAGAAGACGCTCTAGCTGAGAATCGAACAGGACAACGTCTTACTGTGAGGCAACAACGCTACCGCAGCACCACCACCGCGTCATAATGACTGCTTATGCTTGAGTATAGGTTTAATACGAATCAACTTATTAACACCAGGTAAATGATCCACCTGCATGCAAACAATCCAGTTATACTCCCTTACCTCCAAGTCATTATTAATATCCCTACCTCTAGGGTTCTTTAGGACCGTCTCAATCACTCTAAAGACAAAGTCATGCTGCATACCATTGTCAGATGTTTTTCTAAGGCATTAGTCATGACCCCCTTGTGTATTTCAGATTTGGGTTCAGTGATTCTCTCCTTCAATTTACCTATATAAAAACAAGTACATGTTTTGCATGTAGCTAAATAAATAATACAAGGAGTATTACATGTAGCAGTACATTTAAATGTAAAAAGTTGCTGGTGTAGCAGTGAGTACTCCCATCACTGATACCTACGCCAATATTACTTTAGGTAAATGGGAAGAAATGTACATCTATAGTGGTCCAGATAATTTTAGGAACATTTTGTTTTTTTTTTTTTCAAACAATTTGTTAGTGATGTCTTTCTGATTTGGGGAGGTTCAGAGGGTGAACTGAATAAATTTGTTATATACTTGAATCAAACTACAGATTTTTTGATATTTGATATGACATATTTTGGGAACAAAATTAAATTTTTGGATTTTAATTTGAAAATTGTTGATTCCAAAATTGAAACAAGTATAAATAAAAAAGCAGTGCATGCTAACAAATATTTGCATAAAAATAGCATGCATGCCTGATGTGTGTTCAAAATTATTGTTAAGAGTCAATATTTATGGGAGAGTTGCTTAAATATGGATCTTGTTAGATGTACTGACCAAATGGCTGAAATGACTTTAGAATTCAAAGAAAGAGGTTATAATTCATGTATATTGGATAAGCTAAGGGATGAAGTCCTTTTGGAAATGGGAAACAAAGCTAAACCATATTTTTTGGCAACAATATTTGTAATAATATTAACTTTGTTGATAAATTTAATGGATCTTTGCAATATTTAATGACATATAGTAGATGTGCTTATCCAGTAAGAAATATAATCACTAACAATTGGGATATCTTATATGCATTACCTCAACTTACAACATATATTGGACAACATCCCAATTTTGCTTATAAGAACTGCCCAAGTCTTAAGAGTCAACTATGGTATAAAGATTTTCCTTCCTGGGTTCGTCATAAATGTTACAATAAGCTAGAAACTTTTCCTTGTCATAATTGCTCTTGTTGTTAAAATATTTTTAGTGATAACATTTTTAAGCATCCCACAACAGGACAACTTTGTGCATTTTAATGTATTTAAATGAATTTGTCTTTAGAGTGGTTGAGACAGTCTTAAAGAACCCTAGATGTGGGGATATTAATAATGAGTTGGAGCTAAGGCAGTATAACTAGATTGTTCACATGCAGGCAAATTGTTTATTTGGTGTTAATAAGTTGGTTAGTATCAAATCTATACTCAAATATAAATAGTCATTATTGAAGTAAAGTTTTTTATTTGCCAGAAAATAAATACTTTATAGAAATATATGAATATTTGTGAGCATATTTAGTTTTTTGTATGTTTCTTTTTAAATGTATGTATTTGTAATTGGTTCTAATTGATTATATGTTTTTATTGTTTGGGCTGTATGATTGATGATATGTAACTTGGGTTTGTGTTATGATTTGATACACTGATGAAGGATTTGTTTATCCAAAAGCTCTGTTTTTTTGTGAAAATTAAGTTTTTCTAGTGTTGTGGAGTTCTCTTTTGGTGTTTTACATTTTGGAATTTGGTTTGTGACTCTGTGTTATCGCAGTTGTAGCCTTGTTTTGTTTTTTTCCTAAACTAAGTAACTTATCAGCTAAAATAGGGTGTAATAGAAAGGACACGGAGGCATTAGCAAAACATCACTGTTAGTCTAGGATGTCCTACAGTGGAGAAATTAATCTTTACTTGCCACTTATTATTCATATGTTTATATTAACATTCATATCTTCATATATGAGACACCTACATTTTACTGAGATGCATGGTGTGAAACACCAATGTGAGAGACAGGACAATTCACTGAAAATGCTGATTTATACCATACTATACTAGAAATATTGCTAGTTGTTTGTTATTAATTATGGGAATAAGCAATATGTCCATATGCACCTAACACTTAAAAAAGTGACTTACAAACTATTGTACAACATTATGTGAAACCTTAGATGTTGTTGAAGAAAACTGTTTTTGGTATTTGCACTGTAAGTTGCACACCTTGAGACATAGCCAGTATCATTTGTATTGCTAATTATACAATTAAAAGTATGTTTTTCTATTTATGTAAATACCTCAATAAACATATACTTAAAGAGGAATTTCTTGTTGTCATTTGTGAGCTTATGTATGGTTAACAAAAATGTTCTAACAATATATGTCTAGGTTGTATAATTTCAAGATAATTTATTTGGTAAAGTTTAGAAAAAATATAATTTGGGGTTTGTGTGCATTATAATATAATGTGGTATTTATGGAAAGACTATGAATGCACGACTATGAATGCACTGATTACTATCACTGGAAAGTATATTAATGACATTGCTATTTTTTCAGTTGGAATAGCTTTTATAATTTATAAAATATATACATTTGTTTTTCTCATGCTTTTTAAGTTTATTTTTCAGAAAATACTCTGGAATGCAAGATGTGTGGTGGTGCGACAGTCCACATCACATAGGTGTTAATGAGTTAATTTTCCATTTCCTAAAAGTGAAACAGCAATATGCTATTGGCTATTGTTTCTATTAATAAATTTATAGTATTTTTCTTATTTGTGGTATCTTTTTGCTAGCCTGTTTTCATAGTTGCACATTTTCAATGATATTGATAATTTCAATGGTTTACTATTAACTCTTGTTGAGTTTTTATTTATTAAATTTTGTTTAGATAATGTTTATAAACTGAAAATATTTGTTTCTAATCCCACATTTTTTAATGTCTTTATCCTGCCAATATGGAGAAGAATGTATTGATTCAATTCACTGAAAGAAGTTGGCTCAGCAGAGTTTTTGAGAATATTTTGAAAAGTTGAATAACTAAAATATTTATTATATTCTAATGACTAGATGAAACTAATTTATGATAATTTTAAATCAGTACAGTTTATATTGTTATAAGCATACTTTTTAAAATATTTACTCTGAAATAGCGTTGTGGTCTGACAATGCAAGAGAGGGACCTATGGAGACATTTATGTTGTAGATTTGCTACTATCCAATCTAACAAATAGTTATATTTAGTCTGTTCTGGGACTAACTGTGGAAATCCGTGAAATAACAGTATACTAAGAAAGTATGTAAAATATAACATTTCTGCACAGGGAAAATCCCAGTTTATATTTAATTGAATTCCCTTATTAGCAAAACATTGCCATTATCAGTGTAGCTGTCTAATCTGTTTAAATACAGCAGTTGTTTATCCAAAGCAATGTTAGGACTTTAATAATGGGGAATTACTCTCAGAGGTAAAAATATCAATTATTCTTACTATAAAATTTCAGCAATAGTGATTAGTGTTTATTTAATACAATATGGTATAACGATGCCACAAGTATGAGAGTTTGCCTGTAAACAAACATACTTTATGTAACCTGGTAAATTTATTTCCCAGGGTTCCAGTTCTCATTTCTTACAGATACACTGATATTTTCATAGTACAAAATAGTAATTAATACTAGACATTTGTTAGATAAGATTTGAGCATTGCAGTAGAAGCACTATACAACTTGATTAAATTTCCCTGGGATTTAACATATTTAAAATGTTATTTCCTTTCCCTAGAATTATTAAAAACTGATAGTTTTGCTAGAAACAAAATCATTCGGAATCAATATCTTGATTCAAAAATGCATTCTTCCCAGTAAATGATTAACCTCATAATACCTGTCCAACCCATGTATTGTACATTGGTGCCTTCATTCATATATATACTCATTCCATTTTTGAGAAGGAATGATTTTCTGCACAATATAATCTCAACTGAAGCTTTTTAATATCTTCAATTATGGACAGCAGGGCATTCATGCGATTTAACTGAGTAGAAAATAAGCCATTATTACCAACATGTAGTAAGATTTTTTTATATGTCCATTTAACTTTAATAATCTTGGAAGAAATGTAGTTATATTAATTCATTTTAAGCCAGACAATGATCTAACAGTGCTTATCTAACTTACTGAGATAACTTGTCATTGGCCTAAAAAGGGAGTCCCCTAAAATGTAGTGTCAGTAACCTCATCTGTGCTATTATTAATCTCACATTTTTTATATTATAGTAATTAACCATTTAAACTCTTGATCTATAGTAATATCCCTTATAATTTCAGTATTCCCACTTTGTGCTGCATTATTTATTTTTACTTGTGGCTATAATGATGGCAAATTATGAGTTTCATTTTCTAATTCAAGAATTCTTAAACTAAGTGCATTATCAGAGGCTTTATCTATTACTTCCCTATCTTTATGCAAATCTTTAGTGTCTATATAGTTATTCTTCTCCTCTGATGCATGTTTTTATCTTTTAATTTGACATTTAATGCATATTTCTTGCTAGAGTCAATGCTACTGTTTTTGTACATAACTTTTCTTATTTTTCAGTGGTTCAAAACTCCGGAATATGAACAGAGTGATTATGATGGATTATTTATGGGTGGTACTGATTCCATAATTGCAAGATCTTTTTCGCTATATTAAATACTAATGTTATATATCGGCATTCTTATCATTACTATCATTAACTCCGCAGGAAACATGGTTTTGTGCGGTTTCCAAATCAGTAGAAATAGTTATTTATAAGTCAGCGATTGGGGGAACAGATAAACACATTGATTTCTCCTTTAGAAGATTTAGTGTAAATATGACTTGTTACATACATAACATTTATTTATTCAGCTAAATGTGGGGTATATTGATGAAAATACTTTTGAATCTTTTTAGACTAATTAGACTTGCTGTTCATAACAATAAGCCGAGATCTTTTTCAGGTATGATTCCTACACATTTTTTTTCCATTTTGTAACACTGTTCTAAAATATAGAGGATTTTAGCTGTACTATTGTTTTTCTTCTTCTTCTTCGTTAGAGATCTTATTATCTAATTCATGTTTAATATTAACATTCTTGCAGGATGTAGAAGAATTGTTTAAATAGGGGCAGATGTATTTCTGCAAGTAATATCTGTGGAGTCAAACTGTAATAAGGTTGCATTGCTATCCTAAGATAATTTGATTTCCTCCTTCTAATTAAGTAATTAAGTAATAATTGTGTTAATGTTCTTAAAAGAGGAGTCAGCTGCATAAGAAAAGTTTAAGTGACCATCTATCAATTCAGTTTTAACAATATGGAGGAGTTCATGAAGTGTATTGCAGTAAAGCCAGTGTTTTGTAACATCTAATGGAAAGTTTTTCATAAAAATTCAACATGAAGAAAATTCTGTTAAATTATTATCTTTAACAAGGTTATCTACTACATGTATGTTTAATGAATCAATTTAATTGGCATAGTGAATTTAACCTTGAGCTAATATAGAACTGAATACTACTTTGCAAATGCTACATAGCTATACTAAAACATAAGTACAGTAAAATATGATCTATAAAACATCTTTAAAAACTGCTAGTTATTCAGGTATGCTGGGGTTAAATTCAAAATATAACCAGGGAGCAGAAAAATTTATAACAGAATCAGTTTATCAAAACCTAGTGTCAAGAACTACAAATTTCAGTAATGCAGTAAACTTATCACAGGGAACTCTACTTAGGGTGGTAAATATATGCAAAGAAAGTGATATCTTTCAAAACTATGTTAACAACAAGAAAACCTTTGGGAAGCATGGCTAGGAATAAAAATGTCCCCTGGGGTCATTCACCTAGTAATCAGCAATGAACCTATGAAAACTCACAAATGAGAGTTTGTTGCAAATTCGGTGCAAGTACCCGCTTATTTTCTATATAATCATGGAATTGTCATGTTCTCCCTTTCTCTGACATGTTGATGCACCCACTCTAACTCACGTGCATTCATATGCTGTCATGTATTAACATTATTACTGACAGATGATAGTCTGCAATTGCTGTCAGTCACAAGTATGCACTGGCAAAACAGCAGACACAACAGAAAATAAAACATGAGTTCCCAGAGTCTTGAAAAAGATATGGGTGAGTACAGGGCAGGGCAGAAACAGCACTCCAAAAAATAACATAACTTACATCCCCCCATATGCAGATACATTTTAAAAGTATCATTGGCAGTTGATTAGCTGTGATTGCTGTCCAGAACAGGGAGTACAAAAGAAAACCTATGAGTTTCCAGAGCCTTTAAGTAGGCACAGTAAAGCTCAAAAACTAATAAAATTAGCAATATGAAGCACATGACAGACCTATCACTCCAAAAACACTAGAATCCATACCCATCCTGCCAGACACATATTTAAAACTATTGCTGACAGCTGATTGGCTGTGTTTGTTGTCATAGGTTCATAGATTGGTACTAAGCTAACTGCCCTTGTGAGCCATTTTAAGCCTAGCCAATTATCCCTTGTGAGACTCAAACCCTGCACCTTGTGTTTGTAAGGCAAGCACCTTAACCATTAGGCCACCCTCCCACTCCTTCAATGTATACTGCATAGTATAGGAAGCACTGAAGAAAATAAAATAAGAGTTTTATGAGTCTTTAAAAAGATGTGGGAGAGCTTACAAAATAATACAAATAAGAATGTCAAATGCAGGCAAAACCAGCACTCCCAAAACACTTGAATTGGTTTGCATGAATGGGTCCTGCATAGCATGTATAACATATGTACTTGCACTGTCAACATATGTTTTGTGTAAATAAATGATGAATCCACTAAGGCGTGCAATAAACAGGACACAAGTCAGGATGATTTAGCGTTTAGCATCAAGGCGAAAATTTAGATTCAAATTTTTTTAACGCTGAAGTATCCTGAGTTGTGCCCTGTTTATTGCAAGCCTTGGTGGCGTCATCATTTATTTGGTTGTTTTTTTATTTAGCTGGTCTGAAGTGTTTTTGATAAATTTTGTGTATTAAATTGAATCAGTTATTAGGGCCATGAATGATATAGTTTGTTTGTATTATTGTATTACATTGTATATTAATTGTGGCATTTCATTGCATGACATTACACTTGTTTGACACTGGAAGTTACAGAGGAAACATAGCATGCAAATCTACCTTTGAAGTATAGATGATATTGATGACACACCCAAAACCTAAGAAAAATTAGCAGATCTGAGGAGGAAGGATAAGCTGACACCAAAATACATGGATGGGCTGCACTGCCTGCCATCAGTCTAGCCAGATAGTGCCAACCTCCTATACCCAAAGAAGAGGACTTCTAGGAACAGATGAGGGAGGTCATTGCAGGTATCTTTGCAGGCCAGATGCAGGGTATGTTATGGTAGTTCTCATGGGATATGGCCTATAGTATGAATTACTCATTCTGGGTGATTTTGATTGAACCCATCCTCCATGAGCTTTGTCCCCATCAGGAAGGTCCCTCTAGCAAGTATACTCTCTGTGTGGTTCTTTAGTCTTTTCTGAGATCTCCATTTCATTGCCACATAGTTCTACATTATAGGTACAGTTGCACATACTGGTGCATCATTGGCCAATGACAGAAATGCTCTGTAATACCATAGCTGTAGTACAACAGGACTGCTTGTTCTGCTATCCCATGCAAAATGACCTTTTAGTGTACATGTCATGTGCTTCTGAGGACCTGTGGTATACCCACCATGTATCCCATAAAAGACATGCAAACATATAGTAGTGTTCCTTGACCTGCTAAACTATATTAGTGTGCTGGCCAGGACATTATCATAGAGCAGCATTTATGGTCATGGTTGTTAGTTTTGTCACTGACGGTGTGAGTCACCATAGGATGTGTGCAGGGCAGCAGCACTGATTTTCATTGCCTTGTACTGCAGTAGTGTGTTACGGCCATTGATGTCACTGTCCCAACATATCCATCATAGATCCTTGACTTCATGAACTTTATATTTATTTAGTTTGATACTGGGATAGTACTATCAGCAGTCTAAAACTAAGGTATTATAATGTTCTCAAAGTGTGGCCCTCATCTGCATTTCCTTTCATTGTGTAGGCTGCCCCCTGCAGGCATAGCTCCCCTCCACTTTGCATTCTCACACAACCATATTTACCTGTGATACTGTGAATGATTACCATGAGAGTGTTTCCTGCCATATGTTGGATCACATGTACATCAGGGAGAATGACTCACCCCTTAGATGTTTCTGTGTGATAATGTCAGTATGACCACTTGCTTCAGTCTGTCCTGCATCCTTGTGTTTGTGTGCATGTATGTGCATACTGTACATTAGGACACCCATGGTCTATGTATCACTGCCCTTTGCATATTATACATATAAAGGCATTCTGGTGTGCCAGAAATGCCATGGACCAATACATGAAGTATACAGATAAGTGGGTGGGTGTCCCTGGTGACCAGTCTTGGGCTGTATTTCTAAATTGGCTCAACAGAGTTGCACATATCATTCATGTCACGTGGCTATCAGTAAGGTCCACATTTCCTGCACCAATATGATTAATGCATGATGTACACAGTTAAATTTGTGTGTTCACCAGATGAGTGCAACCTCCTTCAGACAAAGATAAGTGGGTCTTGCTTCTTCACTTCTCCCTGTCCCTCTCTTACTCCTCCAGTGTCTGCTGGGTTGCCCTACAGGTTTTAATTAAGTGATGCTAACTGTATGTGTGTATTCTGTATGTGTGTGTGTGTGTGTGTGTGTGTGTGTGTGTGTGTGTGTGTGTGTGTGTGTGTATGTGTGTGTGTGTGTGTGTATGTGTGTTGCAGTATGGGTCTATATCATATGTTCGAAGTTTTATAACTTTGAATGTTTAAATATTGAATTTAAATATTAGAAGTTATAAAACTTCAAACATATATAAAATAAAAAAGAAACCAAAACTAACGGTTGTAGGCAGGGGGGCAAGGCCCACTGCACCCCCCGGCACACCCTGCTCTTTAAATATACCACCTCTGAGACCACACTATAGTGCTGTAAAAGGAAGATTACCACACTATAGTGTGGTCTTGGATTTGGTATATTTAAAGAGCGGGGGATGTGGGGGTGCAGGGGGGCTTGCCCCCCTGCCTACACTACTCAGGTAAGCTCTGTTTTTTTTTTAATTGTATGTTCAGTGTTTGAAACTTCGAACATTAAATTTGATTATTTAATGTTCAAAGTTTTCAAACTTCAAACATATAATATAGACCCTCCCAGCACATGTGCGTGTGCATTTGTATGTGTGTCTGTTGCAGCGTGTGTGTGTGTGTGTGTGTGTGTGTGTGTGTGTGTGTGTGTGTGTGTGTGTGTGTGTGTGTGTGTGTGTGTGTGTGTGTGTTACAGAACATGCATGTGTGCATACTGGAGAGAATGTGCATGTGTGAAGGTGAGTGCGAGCATGTAGGAGTTGTTTGTGTAAGGCTGAGTGTATTCACAAGTGTGAGTATATGTGCATTTGTGTGCATGAGTATGTGCGTGTATGTGTGACTGTGCATGTGTGTGTGTGTGTGTGTGTGTGTGTGTGTGTGTGTGTGTGTGTGTGTGTGTGTGTGTGCTTGCATGTTCATGGGTTTGTGTATATCACAGAGTATCATTGAAGATATGCACTCGGCATCTCCACGCTAGAGATAGCAACCTTCACAGTAGACGTGCATGGTATTGGAGAGAGGTATTTCAGGATCCTTTGGCCATGTGGATGCACGTCATCCAGTAATGTGTTGGATAAGAGTATAAGAAACATAACACTCAACCTCTTAGTGCAAGAAATCTAGACAAAGCCAACAAATGGGGGACAAACACCTAAAAATAAGGACATATTTTAAATATTGCTCTTGTCAACTTAGAAAGTTGTTAGAATAACAATGTCTGTTTCAATATACATTTTCCAAAGGATTTGAAGTCTGAAATTCAAATGTATGTCCTTATTTAGTGACTTCAGCCCTCAGATCATTAGAGTGAATTGCCAGAAAACCACAAATTTTATGAGGAACAGACCAAAAATATGTGCAAAAAATCTGGACATTCTGTGAAAATCTGGACAGTTGAGAGGTATGTTAATGTTTCTGGGGTCCAGTTTATGGATGATGTGAGTATGGAGGCAGGATTTACAAATAGATCTTTAGCATGGCTGCAGTTAGGCTTTAAACCTTAATTACAGGTGGGACTGGTTAGGGTGTGAAGCCAGACCCTCAGGTCAATGTAATGAAGGAGCTATGTGTCACTGGAGCAGAACAGAAAATGTAATGCAGAGAGAGAGACAAGCACTACCTTCATGCCTGCCTGGATGGTACATCCTTCCAGTTGGTTCTGATCCATTAAACAGAGGCACATAAAAACATAAAAGCATTACAATATAACCTAGCTTTCCCCCTTTGTTGTAGACAGAATGGTTAATGGTGTATCTACACTAAAGAAGAAAATATAAAGAGAACAGTTTAATTAAAATATATTTGGCCTTTTTTGTAGGCCCAATCTTTTAAATTTTTTAAAACTTTTTTCCCAGTAGCCCAGTGCATTGAATCTTGTCGATCTTTCAGTTGGTTAAATATTTTCAAACCACCCAAAAGCACCAAATATTGCAGAAACCAAGATAAAGAGAGGCCAGAAAAAATTCCAAACTCTTTTAAAACAAGTAAATGCTCTAGCGCCTCAGCTCTTACAAGCTTTTAACAGGCTTGTTTGGAATTCTTTATGGCCTCTCTTTATCATGGTTAAATATCTTTGTTTAAAAAAAAATCTCCTGATGACTGACAAAAGCATACCAATTCTGAAACTGAATTTGTAAATTCCTTTTACAGTTAGAAGTCATTCATTAACTCCCTCTAGATTTAATCTTGATATATATATACACACAAATAGAAAATATCAATATAGGGTTAAGGCAGTTAAGCAGTTAATGCTGAGGATTAAAATTCTGAGCTGTTAGCTTGCTTCTTTCTGTAGCCAAGGATACGTGGTTTGATTCCTTTCACATCCATTTACCTATTCTGTGGCACTGTTCAAGTCACTTTACAGTCAGTACTACTAGGTCTCCCTGAAAATGGATGTTTTCAGTGGGCTAATCTGACTGACATATGCTTTAGAAAACAAAGCTTCTTGTAGAGCATAAGTCTGACAAACTGTTCTTAAAGTCTATATTTTTACAACAAAATTATTCTAAGAGAAAAGACTGACACTGTAATATTATCTTCTTTTTTTACAAATCTGAAATTTAGCTGACAGAATTCAGTATATCACACTGTATACTAGTTTGCGCTATCAAGTATTATGAATAAATGTGTCCTTCTCCTATGATATCAGTATTCAAGGATGCTTGGCATATTGTTTCTTTATGTGATCATGAAACTGTGAAATAAAGATGGTCAGAATATGTATTTTGACCTCAAAGACTGTAATGAGCTCGCTTTTAGTTTTAAATGTATGTATTATTATTGCCATATGCCTCATTTCTGCTTTGTAGTTTTATTATCACTTCATATGTATGTCGTTTTCTGAAATGGGTTGTGACTGAAATGGAGCTCTTCTCATATGCCTTTTAAATGAATAAAGTATCAAACAGGTAGATAAAATAAAAATATCAAAATCTGGATTCATCACATTGTGCATACTCTTGACAACTTTGTCTGTTTTCATTACTGTTTCTACTGCTTCCATGAACTTTGGGGGTTAGGATGTTAATATCATGCCCAGATATCTATCTCAATTTGTTGAAGGCCCAAATTGTCGAAAGCCATATGGTTGACAATTTAGTTTGGCAAACCTTGCTGACTGAGATTGTGGTACAGAAAGAATTTGGGAATTTGCCCTTTTTCCCCATTGTACTGCAATCTCAGAACTGGTATAAATAATTACCTGCAAAAACATTGTGTTGGTGGGTGCTGTGCGGCTTAATGTTAGTTTTTTGATTAACTGAATTGTTGATCATATGGTCGCTGGAGCTTTTCTCTCCGGTCCTCCGCTGAAAATGTGCCTCTACCTAGTCGGAGTTTCCTGGTAATCAAATGTCAATAAATAAATATGG
Organism: Protopterus annectens; assembly: GCF_019279795.1. Classification (NCBI taxonomy): domain Eukaryota; kingdom Metazoa; phylum Chordata; order Ceratodontiformes; family Protopteridae; genus Protopterus; species Protopterus annectens. The sequence goes on from NC_056729.1 coordinate 1,781,688,250, forward strand.
ATTTCAACAATGTGTTTTTTTTTTTTTTTTAATAAAATAACATAGATCCAAGTCCAGAGGTGATTATATACCCTGAAATTTCAGTTTTGTTCATAGGTTCATACTAAGCTAACTGCCCTTGCGAGCCATATTAAGCCTAGCCAGATGTCCCTTGTGAAACTCAAACCCTGCACCTTCTGTTTACAAGGCAAATACCTTAACCATTAGGCCACCCTCCCAGCCCCTAGACAACCATCAACTGCCCTGCCAGTTCTGGTAATGGACAAGCTGTTCATGCTACAAAAACCATAGATTATTTTGGCACCCTTATGCCTCTCCATTACTTTTCTGATTCTGCCATTTGACTCTCCTTCTGCTTCGTGGAAACTATCACTACATACTCCTGGGTGTTCATAAAGAAACTCATCTTTCACTTAAAGGGCTGCTGTTAAAAGGCCCTGTTTTAATGATGCTGTATTTTGCAGTTCAGAGACATATTACTGCAATATAGAAAGACCTCCATATCAGGTAATTTGCATGTTTCTGAATATGCTGTTAACTACCGAGAGTGGAGGTCAGCACTTGCTGTCATAGTTAACAGTGGCTGAAGGCGAATCATGGTTGCACAGGCATACCCCCTTATTCACTCTCCCATACACAGCACACATTCAAACACACACATGCACTCACTCACACACACACACACACACACACACACACACACACACACACACACACACACACACACACACACTCTCCATATACCCTGTACCTACCCTCGAGTTGTCAGAACATCCCCAATATCTCCTTTTATCTTGCCCTTGTAAATCACAGATTTGCATTCATTCATTAATGCCAGACATTAGATTTTCACACTTCATATTCTTCAGATAATACATGGTACTGCAAAAGCTAATAGACTAGTAACTTTCTAAGAGTTTAGGGGCTAATGTGACAGCCACCCTTGATTTTGTCTTGTAATATGAGGTTGAGAGGTATGCCTACCATTCCTTGTTTCCCACTCTTGCACATCTCACACTGTAGGGGCATTGAATGATGCCTGGGATCCTGAATATGTAATGTATATATAAAAAAAAAAGCTTGCTATACTGATGCCTCAGTTATCGTAGAGTATTAGTTCGGATGTCTGTGGTGGCAAGGGTAGAGAATTTGGTTCCCTTTTAGTGCCTTTAAAGATCCCTATGTAATACTGTCTCTTGCCTCTAGTGATTCCCAGCACCACATTTTACTTATTTTTTTTTATTTCTGTGCCTTTAAGGCACACTAGCTACAGAATTCCTGGTACTTACAGTTTTTCCACCTATTCCCTGGTATATATACATGTCTTTAAGGCACTAAAGGAAGTATTCTCCCTGGTGGCGACTGTCTCCCTCATCTGCACATGTTATTTGTAAGTGTCACTAATGCACTAAATGTAAACAGTGTTCCCTAGTGGTTAGTGATCTCCCCAACCTGTTTTTAGTCTGGGGTGTGCAGAAGGATGACAACCACCCCATCCCATCCTCACATACACACACCTACACACACACACACACACACACACACACACACACACACACACACACACACACACACACACACACAAACACACACTCATGCACATATTAAATACTCATCACACACACACATGTTCAACCCGCTCCCCATCTGATTGCACTCACAGACATGTTCATACATTCACTCATGCGTGCACATGAACACGTGTGCACACACATGCACACACACCTCTACCTACCTACCTAACCTACAATACTGTCTCACTAACTCACCCCTACTGTTACCTCCCAGGCAGACACACACTCAGACATACACACACACTCATGCACACACCTCCTATTACTACCTGGCCACTAAACTCCCCAGCATTTATGTCTGCCACAATGGATAAACACAGCCTTTGGCTGTGCTGAAAGGTTCATAGGTGAATACCTGGCAAAGGAGCTTTGGGGCCTTTAAAGCCTAGCCAAGCATCCTAATTGTATTCCACAACTTTATATTTCTTAAAGGTTATCTTAAGGGGAATATTTAAGCTAGGGCAGGATTTATGAGTTGCATTGTCCATTAGAGACCTAAAAGCTAGAAATGGGGGTGTATTTGAGATTTCTCATCCACCTAGTATTCATTTTTGCAAGCAGCCAAAAGCAACCATGCAAATTTATGCAGCCAAGTAATTCTGTGAATGATTTGGTTTTGTAAATGTCTTACTGCTGGCAGTTCTGAGGGGAGATTACATGGTTAATTAGCATATGCCCCTCCCCCAGACTGCCTCGTTAGCATTTAGCACAGCAGCAGAGACAGCCCACCATGAAGCTGCAGGTCTTAGTGCAAAAGCATTGCGGTGGAGCTGTCTCTAAACTGGAAAAAGTTACTGTGAGGTGTATATCTCATGTAGACCTCACGACAACTTTTGTGAATTCAGCCCACCATGTGAAGAAAATGCTGGCCTGACTTTCTTGTATCTTATGTGAAATGTCCAGCCTGAATCTCCATAAGGTGATCACATGATCTCATACTTGTTTTTCTTTTTCTTTCTTTCTTTCTTTCTTTCTTTCTTTCTTTCTTTCTTTCTTTCATGTAACCCCCTTGAGATATGGGAATTATCTTTGAATACATTGTGTTTTATTTAGTGCCCAGTATTTACCTTATTTTTCCAGACTATACACATTCAGTTCTTTTAGCCAGCTTTGATGTCACTTGCAGTGCAAACAATGTGACAATCAAATTGACATCTTCTGATGTGCTTCTGTGTGCAAATGCCATAAGAAAAGTGAGCTTGCCAGAACTGAGCACAATATTTTGGATTGGTCACTTGGTATAATGATGGGGAATAACTTTTTATTACTGTGTTTGCTTTCTTTTTTATGCATCCATGCATAATGGTCAATATTCTAACAGAGTTAACAAATATAAATAAATCAAATAAGTAAATATGTTCTGAAGTTTCCTGAAGACTTAAAATAATGTGCTTTTGAATCATTGCTCAGAATGAACCCTTTCTGTCTGATGTATGCAACCTGTTTAGGAAAAGAAAAAAAAGGAAAACCCATAAAGAAGACAAAAGCATAACAGTATTAATGCCATTTGGCAAGCTGCTGTTTTCTCTCTGACTTTATTAGGATAAAATGTTTCTCTTCAGTATTTAAGACCTTTACAGATGTCTGGCAGGAAGATAGGTTCTTCTTCCATCTACTATAGTCTGATAATTTCATTTTCTCTTCTTCACTCTGAAAATATACAAACAATAAATTATTTTGACTTTCACTAGTACTTGTACAGTATGTTATTCTAACTGACTGAGCAGTTTCCAAAGTAATGAGTGCAGGACAGAGAGAAATAATATAACATAAACACTGTAGTTGTCAAAACAGTAGTCACGGCTTTCCCTTGGACAGGTGATTTAAGATGTATGAGACATACTTTACCGTAAGGGGATTTCAAGTTATTGCTGTTAACCTAATGTGAAATTTGGCCAGAATGTCCTATTTGTATTATTATCTGAGATACTTTTAGTAGCCAGAAGAATTCTGCCTGAAATCTTAGCAGTTCAACAAACTGATAAATGTGTCAGTTATGCATTAGTGAAATTAAAGTGCTGTGTTTTTTTCTACAGTACTCCAGTCAAGGAAGAAGGCGGAGCAGGGTTTAGAACCAGTGGAACCTGATGCAGTGCAATAATTAGAGAACATACAAGACCAGGAAATATAGTTTACCTTCATGCAAATCAAATGTTCATACAGTGTGGAATATTCGAGATATATGGTTTCAATGTCTCATATTAACCACACTAAGGAAACAGGGAAAGAAACAAACAGAAACAAATGGTAAGAAATTTGTAAGAACTTAATATTAAGCAATCAGAGCTAAGAGATAAACATATCAGTTTTAATTGTGAACCTGGAAGTTGGTTCCCTATTCCTGGGACATGACACAATTTCAGATTGTACCCCTTTACACTCTTAGGTGAGGATGCAATGACTGGATAAGTGCTAATGAATGTATTCTCTGTAATCACCCATATCAAAGTAATGTTTACTTAGAATTTCCTCAAGCAGTCATCTTTTATTTATTTATTTATTTTTTTTTTTTTTGTTTATCTTCCTATGACCATCACAAAGCATCTTGTCAGTGATGATTCTTTGACATTACCTTTCTCACAAACTTAGTACCTTATATCATTGTTTGTTGAGATGCTTCTTTCCGAGAGAAAATAGCTTTTAACGTCCTGCCATATTCCAGTAGTAAGGCACAAGTGTTAGCAGACAGGCTGTGGTATGAAATCTGTGTTTAATGGCTCATGAATATCTTGGCCTGGCAGTCATACTGATTACAATATCTCCTGCTATTTATCCTTTAGCTGTTTCTTGTTTGTAAGTAGTCCCCTGTTTACACATTATCCAACTAAAATTCAGGCATGCATCTAGTTTTCCAGCCTCTAGATTTGTGTACTTGGATCTCAGCTTCTAGCACCAGCAGAAAGTTTTATTGCAGCACCAACTGCAGACAAGGCAGCACTTCCTTCAGGCTGCTCCCTGCCATCTGTGCCTTCCTGTTGATGTCATACCTGTTGATTGAACTTAAGTCACTAGTTTTGTACAGATGTGGCAGAATTAAACTTCATGCAAATTTTGCCCATTATAGGAGTAGGTGTATTCCCAATAAAATTGCAGTGGTGCATAAAATATTTCATGATATTTGTACTGTAGGTGCAAATTTTACACCCACAAATCATAAAGTGAGCATGTAATATTTGTACTGCAGGTGCAAATTTTACACCCACAAAACATAAAGTGAGCATATCAGCTATATTGCAACAAAGTTGAAATTTAACAACATAGATATGCAAACATAGCATTCTGCCATTATCTATGCAGTTTCAGTTTGCCAGACTTAAAAAGTTTGTTTTCTGCAGAAAGTACTTTTAATGAGATAGTGTCATTTCATAATGTAGTTCAAAGAATGCAAAGTACTATAACATTTTCAACTTATGAATGACCATTGCTGATTTAGTGCACCACCACATGTTGTCTCTCTCCATCTGAGTATTTTGTCACAGTCTGACAACTCCACATATCATTACATATCAGTCTGTGTACTTTTAAGCATGATGCTATTTATTCTTTGAATTGCTTACTTTTATCTCATAATCAAGCACCTATACTGTTGCATAAGTCAGTAGTGATGGTGCACCACAAACTGTTGCAATCTCATGCCATTTCATCACAGTTTTAAAGTTTCATAAACTACCTTTCTTCAAAATATAAATGTACCGTCCATCCAAGTTGGTGTGTCCTCTTTTAAAGGGATGTGTCACTGCAGTTTGGGGCTACAAAATACATTAGTTTACTGGTCCAGGATTAATTTATTACTTTCACTGGTGACTTTAGGTATGTTCTACCAGTTAGCCATCATCTAACTCTGTGATGCTTGCACAGTTTACAAGCAAATACAATATCTGGTTATGCCTTCTCAGTGTGATTAAATCTTTTCCTTAAATGTTAGACAACATTTCTGCAGATGGCTCCAAATCTTTCCAACTGACTACTCCAACAGTCTCCATTAAAAAAAATACGTGTGCACTGAAGGTAGTTGTTAGTACAGGAACAGTTTTTCAGGATGACTAATAAAGTAGTTTACAAGACTTTACATTTGGTAATTTAACATGACAAACCCATTACATCCCAAAGCTGCTTTTACGGGGAACTCAGAAGCACACTGTGGTTAAATTAGGCAAACAGAGTCTGAAGGAATCAAACACTGGACTGTAAGTTGAGACTTATTGCACCAGATGTGAATGCTGTGCCTCACTGCTGAGGAAGATAGGGATTTATTGCATACTGGATAGAGAAAGTCCTGTAGCCTGCAACTAGAGGGACAACTTCTTTACATCCACATAATCAGTTGCTATTCAAAAGACATAAAAAACAATCCTGGTGTTGTGAGTAGGTCCCTGTACAAATGTCAGTTGAAAGATTAACAATACAAGACATTATGAATCTTAAATATCAATTATCAGCATGGAAAACTCACAAAGATGTGGAAAAAAACACCTCTTTCTCATATGTAGTATGCCCCCTTTAGGTCTGCTACTCATATATAAATATATATCTATATCTATCTATCTATATATATATATATATATATATGTATGTCTCTCTCTCTCTTTATATATATATATATATATATATATATATATATATATATATATATATATATATATATATTAGGCTTAAAATGGCTCGCAGGGGCAGTTAGCCTAGTACTAAACTATGAACCTATGAACTCCAAGGTACTGTACCATATGGAGTAAGGAGAATGCTGAGAGGTACTGCAGCTTATACTTAGTGCGTAGCTTGTTTAGACTCAAGGTTTCAGTTTTGATATTTTTAAGATTAAAGTTGTATATATTTTAGTGGTCTCTGGTCTAAGTCCCTTGGAGATCAGCAAGCTGGGCCTGATTTTTCATCAGTTATTTCAACAACAAAAATTTGCAAAGTTTTTGCACTTTGTTTGAATGTATTCTTTAAAATGCTCTTTAGTTTTATGATTATAGGCAGCATATTTTATAAGTGAGATACATGACCTCAGTTATCAGGTAGCTACAAGGCTGTGAGGTTGGCCTTAAAAGTGGCTGTCCCTCTCTTTTTCTATGGTGACACAGATGATATGGTAATCTACAAATCCCATCCCTTCCACTCCACCAAGGAAAAAAAACTTGAAATGCACTATCCCTATGGCTGTCACAGAATAACTTCATAATGGACATCAATCCAGCATGATCTTTGGCACAAGGCAAAAACTATTCCCAGTCCTGCAAAACTAGGGAATAAGGTATAACATCAAAAATCACTTAGACACCACACCATATTTCAAGTGCCTTGGCATCTGGCTGGATCAGTCTCTGAACTTTCAATTTCACATCATCAATACTAAAGCTAAAGTAAATACTCTATTTTTCTTGAATATAAAATAACAAGCCTCCTGCCACCAGAAGGTAGACTAGCAAATGGAAAGAGAATTCTCCTACCACAACTAGAAAATGACCTCCCTGTTATTGTCAGTGTCTCAAAGAAGGCCACTTATCTCTTCAAATTCTACCCAATCAAATATAAAGGTTCATCCTATTAGTCTCCCAAAGAGTTTTAAATTTTATTTTATTTATTTTTTATTTTTACATTTGTTTACCGGGAATGTCCGACTTGGGATGAAGCCAATTTTCAGCAGAGACCTGGGGAGAAACACTCCAGATGCATGTTTTTACAACTATAAATACATTCTTTGCTGTTATAATGTTCTGATTGCTTGTTATTGCTTCCAATAGTGAAAGATGCAATCCTCCTAGCCTGCCTAATCCACAAATTCTTATACCAAGACTCCTTCATTTTGTTGTCAGGTCATCTCTCTCAAAGTTCCACATCCGATAATTTTAGATGACCATCCTCTCTCTTCCCCTCCACCCATTTAAAACACTCTAATACACAGGCCGTAGCCTCTCAGTAATGGTATCTCAAAGACGACAATCACTCCCTAGTTTTAGATATCAGCTCAAGAAATGTTTGCACAAAAGAATTACTTGAAATGCTTCTCTCCACAAGGTATTACTTGTGAACATGTCGGGTCACCTAAGGTAGCTTCAGTGAATGTAAATTGATCATAGTACTTCCGATGAAACTACATTCATTGACAGTGGGCTTTGCTTCTTTCTCCCCTATTGTGAGATCTTGGAATTATATATAAGTTCTGGGGATATACCCCCACATTAGGGGTGCAGGGGGCTTGCCTCATGTATAAAGAGCTTTCCTCATAATGCTTTCTGAGGCTAGTTTTGGCAAACATATTCTGAGATTCACTCTTCTTTGTTTTCAGCCTGTTTTATTTGATGTGTCAAAACTCGACATTTCAAGTGCCAACATTTCAATAAGGTGCTTTACTTAACCCTATAACTCCATTGCACTCATACTGTCCTCCCTCCATACATTCACCTTATAACTTAATGCTAAGGCATCCATGGTAGATTAAACCATATCTCGTCTCTCTCTATCCTATACCCTCCTCCACACTATTTCACCTTCCTGCTCTCCTCCACTTCCCCACTCTCACAGTACCCATTTCCATGTTATACTTCAGTCACTGTTGTACCTGTCCTCCACCATCCAGCCTATTATCCTACCTGCCACTAAACCCAAACTAACCTACACTAACTCTGTAACTCTGTAGCATTTTGTTAGATATTCTTCTACTTTGTTGTTATAATGTTCTGCTTGCTTGTTAAACTATGTTAAACAGACTTCTTTGTTCATTGTTATAATTTTTTGTTTCTTTGTCTGTTTGCTTTTGTTTAGCAGGAAAGCCAGTCTGGGAAAAGAAATGCCTATTTTCGGTGGAGACCTGGGGAGAATAGCTCCAAAAAAAGGATAGAAATATATTTTTGACAATTCAAAAGAAAATCAGTCAGCCAACATTATATGCAAAGTATTTCAAAGCAAACACTCAACAAATATTATTTACAAAGCCTATCACATTAAGAAAATACATTTTTTAAGATATTGTGTATAAAATAAAAAAATACAATATTAATTAATTAATTTATTTATTTATTTTACATTTGTTGACCGGGATAGTCTGACTGAATATATGTCCATTTTCAGTGGAGGCCCAGGGAGAAAAGCTCAAAGATAATAATGCACATTGAACATTTAGTAAATGCTAGTTTCAAGCAGATTACAGTCATAAGCAATGCCAGCATTTAGAACATATAGTACTAACTTATTATAAAACACTTTACAAAAAAATAACTATTTTCAAAATTACATATATATAATAACTTAAAATACTAGAAATATACTCTGAGAGGTGACCACGGAAACGTTCATGCACCCTTCTTGTACCTCAAGGAATATAAATATTTAAATAATCCATAATGAATTAGTAAGGCAAACTGAACTGACTCTGTTTAAAATAATAAATGTTTTAATAGAAAAAAGAAGTAGTTGAAGGTTAATAAACTTATACCATATTCAGAGTACGGAGATTTTTAATTGCATACTTCATACTATAGGTGTGGTACAGTTGCATAGCTTACTAGTTGCCAGGTGATATGTTAGGGCAGATTTGAACTGTTGCAGGTTATTTAAAAGCCTGATGTGTTTTATAAGTTTGTACCATGCCTTGGAGATGGCAACAGAGAATAAACAAGTCACTGTAATAATTATTTCATTTATTAGTTGCAATTTAAGTTTTGTGGATCTTGGAGTTCTGTTTGGTACTTGCCATTTGATGAGATTTGACACACAGGGTATTTTAAGTTGATGGTGAAGTATTTTCTGTACTGTGAGTAGCTGGGAAAGGGTGATATTTTGAGGAAGTTCAAGCCATTTGAGGGTACTGAGTGCTGTGCAGTGATGGGAGAGGCTGCAGCAGATTTCACTAATGTTGCTGTAGGTGCTGTCTAGTTTGTGTTTGGTTGAAGAGTTGTGATTTATGAATACTGTTGAAGCATATAGAAGGGAAGGAAGGAGAATGGCGGTGGCAGCAATTTATTTTTATTTATTTATTTTTTTTACTATGATCACTTAGCAGGTGCTTTGCTCTGTAAAGACAGACTAGTTTGCAGTGTGTCTTTTTGACTGCAGTGCCAATGTGCAGATCAAATTTTAATGTTTATCAATGATAACTCCAAGTCATTTTGTATTGGTGATGTTTTCAATGTTTGTATTGTTTGAGGAGATAATGTTAAGGTCAGTGCTGTTTTGATTTATGTTTTTTAGAAGGAATTATGATTAGCTTCATGAGCAAGTTTTCAACAGAGGTGAAAGCATCCTGTGTGATGGTATCTGAGGTGGGAAGATTGGGGGCTGAGCAAACTGAAGTTGAGTTGTCAGCATATCGTATGATGGTGGTGAGCTTTGATTCCTTGTGCATGTCATCAATAAAGACATTGAAAAGTATTGGTCCAAGTATGGAGTCTTGTGAGACTCCTGCAATGATTGAGAGGGAGGTGGAGAGGGAGTCATTCCATTTTACATACTGGGTCAATTGTTTGTATAGCTGATTTATCAGCTATTTGAAGGAGTTGTGAGACCTTTAAGATTTGGTACTTGAAAATGTAGTTGATGTGAGACCATGATGAAGGCTATTGACAAGTCCAGAAAAACAGTGGAGACAAAATTACCTGAGTTTTTACTTTGATTAATGATATCTAGGAAATGTAGTAGAGCAGTTTTGGTGCTGTGGTGGGGCTGAATAACATGTTGGGTAGGACAATGTAATTGGCTATCAAGTAGAAAGGATAGGAGCTGCTGATGTATGGATTTTTCAAGTACTTTGGAGAGGGAAAGAAATATTGCTATAGGCTGATAGTTTGACAGCTCAGTGGATGTGCCATCTTTGTGTAATGGGATTATGAAGGAAGCTTTCCATAGTGCTAGGATGTAGTTGTCTGTAATGGATCCATTAATGAAGATATTAACAGGGTAGCAAATGGTGTCAGTGGCTATACTGAGGTATTCGGATGGCAGGTTGTCAGGAGCTAGTGTTATGGGTTAGCCATGGGGCAGAATTTATTTTCACTCTCTTATGTTTCAGGTAGGGAGTTTTGCTTTAGTATGGTTAACAAGTTACTGAAGTGACAGACAGCTTCATCTAGTATCTAGAGGTAGATATTTGGGGGGACCCAGTCACATTGTTTATGTGTGTCATTAAATATGGATTTATCAAAATTTATTAAGTTTCTTACAGAGTTGAAGTATAGGGGTTTGGGGGCTTGTGGTATTCTCTGTTGATATAGGTGGGATGATGATGATGATTGCTAAGAGAATGTGGCATTGTGCTATTTAGTTATTTTTTTTTTTCTAAGTTGATTAAGAGTATGCAGTCTAGTATAGAGGTTTTTTGGATACTTTGTCAAATTGGATTGGTTGTTGGATCATCTGAGTGAAATGATAGACGTTAATATAATGGTGGGTAGACTTAGGTTTGTTAGAGGTTCAATCTATGTTAAGGTCACTGAGCAGGATGGTTTCTAGGTTGAACATAGATGATAAATAGTTAAGTATGTTTTCTGTAGTCTTGACATTTTGGGGGGAGAAGGGGGTGTGAGGATTATGGATTTCTGACTGTTTAGGTGGAGTTTAGCTATTAGTATTTCTTCATTGCTGTATCAGGGAATAGTTGGGGGGTATGGGTTTGTAGGATGCCTTGAAAGATGTTGGTCACACCCACAACCTGTTTAACTATTGCTTTCCTAATAATGATGCAATTGGGAGGAATGATTTCTTTATCTTTAATTTCAAGTGTTAACCGGGTTTCACTGATAAATAGGAAGTGGGGTTGATGCAATCCAATTCATGCATGAAAGATTTCTTGCAGACGCTGTGAAAATTGATATTATATATTTGTAAGCTGGAGAAAGAAACTGGGGTTTATTGTGTTTTAAAGGATTATTAAGGAGGTAAAGTTTTTATGCAAGGGGTCTGGGTTGGGGCATAAATTTCCATTCTCTATTAGTTTATTGGGGTGGATGGGAGAGTTTTTAAGGTTATGGAGAAGTAGTTTTGGTACTTTTTTGTGCTGGAGTCTAGGGTTTTCTATTTGGTGTGGGCTGGTAATGTCTGCGTTTTGAGTAGGATTTTGTCTATGCTGATGAAGGATGGCCAGATTAGGGAGTTGTATCTGTGGACAAGATGACTCAGTGGTTAAGGTCTTCACCTTCCATGCACAAGGTACAAGGTTCAATCCTGACCTCCGACCAATGCCTGTTTGGAGTTTGTATGTTCTCCCTGTGTCTCTGTGGGGTTTCTCCCATGTCCAGAAAACATGCTGAGTGTTTCTATCTCAAACTCACCATTGAATGGAGCTGTGGGCAGCAGCACAGACTCTACATGGTGCCCTATAGGTGGAAGAGTTGTACAGACCAACCTCTTTGGACATTTACTGTGGTGCACAGTATCCTCAAGATAGGAGAACTCGGATCACAGACTGCGTGCAATGGCAGGGCTAGCCACTCAACAGTGTAAAATATGGCTCTAAGTGATTTGGTCATGTTGACTAATGTCGCCAGAAATGGGCATGGGTAGTTACCGGTGATAAGTGAGTTGAGGACCCGGCCTACTCTGACCTACGCCAGGGACTCGTGCTAACGGTGGGAGGAGTATATGAGCCCCTATTGGCCAGTGTGTGCCCACCATAAAGCCCAGCAGCCCTGTGTCAATAAGCTACTGGCTGGCCAGTGTCTAGTTGCCCAGCCTAGGTTACCTGGGATATCTCTGTTGAGCGAAAGCTGGATGTAAAACCAACCAACCTGCCAAACATAAACTGAGAATTGTTACGCTTAATGTAGGTTCACTGACAGGATGCAGCTTGGAAGTGGATGACATGATGATACAGAGGAGGCCGTACATCCTATGTATCCAAGAGATAAGACAGAAGAGCAGTGCAGCAAACCCACTTGGCTTGGGATCCAGAGTCTACTACTCAGGTGGAGGGCAGGCTAAAAATAGTGTAGGAATTGTGGTGAGAGAGAGGCTTCAGAAGGCAGTACGTGATATCGTCAGAATTAATGACAGACACATGGTAGTCAGACTCCAGTGTAATGATAGGGCAGTATTCATAATCTTAGCCTATACCCCACAGCAGGGTTGTGATAGTGAGGGAAAAGAGTGCATTCAGATAGAAGTTGCAGGACCTACTAGATAAAGCAGGACAACATGAATTGGTGTTGATAATGGGTGACTTGAATGCACATATCAGGACAGACAGAACAGGCTATGAGGACTGCCTGGGCCTACATGGGTGGGGCAACAGGAATAAAGAAGGAGAAGCCATTCTAGACTTCTGTCTGGCAAATGGCTTGATACTAGCCAACACATGTTCCAGAAAGAGAGACAGTCACAACATTATATGCAAGAGTAGTCAACATGCAACTCAGGTTGACTTCCTCATAGTAAGGAAAAGGCACCAGGGTAGATTCCATGATTACAAAGTCATCCCCAGTGAAACAGTCGGCCCACAGCATAAACCACTAGTTGCCGCAATCAGCTGCAAGCAGTTGTCAGAGAAGGCTCTAAGGTCAACAGAGACCAGGCTGAAGATCTGGAAGTTGACAGGAGAGAAAGTACAACAGTTCAAGAAATTACTCAGGGCTCTAGCACCCCAAGAAGAGGAGGAAATAGGTGGAGTTGACGAAGAATGGCAGCACCTAAAAACAGCATGTGTTAGGACTACAAAAAAGATATGTGGCCGAGCCAGGTATGGAAATAAGGTACATAAGGAAAGCTGGTGGTGGAATGCAGAAGTGCAGGAAGTCATCAAAAAAAGGAGTGCAGGAAGAAGTGTGAGACAGAAAAGACTGACCAGGCTAGGAAGGTCTACTGGTTGGCTAACAAAGAAGCTAAGAAAGAAGTTGCAATAGCAAAGAATAGGGCATCAGAGGCACTGTACCAGCTTCTGGAAAGTGACTCAGTAAGGGGCACAAAGAAACTATATCAGGTTGCAAGACAAAGACAGAAACATAAAGAAGATAATCAGGCACCCTACATAAGGGATGCCAGCAACAACCTGCTCACCAGTCCACAGGACATCAAAGGCAGATGGAAGGAGCAACAACCTGCTCACCAGCCCAGAGGACATCAAAGGCAGATGGAAGGAGTATTTCCAGCAGCTTCTGGATGAAGAAAATCCCACAGAAGCTGTACTGCCCCAGAAACAGCCTATGATGAGAGAAGAAGAGGAGCCCACCTTAGAAGAAGTAAGAACAGCACTAAGGAAGATGAAGTCAGGGAAAGCAACAGGCTCAGACGAGGTCACAGCAGATATGATCAAGATTCTGGGTGAGATGGGGAAAAATGGCTCCTGAGGGTACTAATAGCAGTGTGGAGAGAAAGACGTATCCCAGATGACTGGAGAATAAGCATACTCATGCCAGTGTAGAAGAACAAAGGAGGCATCCACAACTGTGGGCTGTACAGAGGCATCAAACTCCTATCACATTGCATGAAAGTTTTAGAGAGGGTGACTGATAAACGGATACACAGAGTAGTAGAATGTAAGATGGGAAATGAGCAGTTTGGATTCAGATCAGGATGCAGCACGACTGACCCGATGTTTGCATTGAGACAGATACTTAAGAAGAAGCTAGAGATGAGGAGAGAGTCCAACTGGGCATTCCTAGACTTGGAGAAAGCATATGACAAGGTCCCAGGAAAGCTGATCTGGGCAGTACTGCAGTGGTTTGAAGTCCTAGAAACATTGATAGAATTAGTGCAGGCTTTGTACAAGGACCCAGTGACTCAAGTATGAACAGTGTTCGGCCTCACAGAGGAGTTCCCAGTGGGAGTGGGTGTACATCAGGGTTCAGCTCTGATCCCACTGCTGTTCATACTGGTGATGGACTACATTAGCAAACAGGTTGGAAGGGATGGATCAACAAAGCTGCTGTATGCAGACAATGTGGCAGTACAGGCAGACTGAGCTAGAACTTCAGCAAAGGATAGGAGAATGGAATGCAAATCTGAGGGCACATGGGATGAAACTAAGCACAGATAAGACTGTGGTACTGGCAGTAAATTGAGGAAATCAGAAGAAGCTGAGAACAGAGATAGAAGGGAAGGTAGTGGAACAGGTATACAGCTTCAAGTATCTGGGAGGGGTAGTTGAGCAGAAGGGTAGTCTGAATTAAGAGGTTAAAAGATAGAATCAGAGGGGCTGCAGCCAACTGGCAAAGAGTATCAGGTGTAGTCTATGACAGAAGAATGCCAAAGAAGCTGAAAAGTAAGGTGTACAAGACAGTGGTTCAACCAGTACTACTGTATGGTACAGAAACCTGGGCAGTAAAGGCAGAACAGATGAAGAAGCTAGAGGTGATGGAAATGAAGTGCCTGAGAAGGGTGGTAGGATGCACACTGTGGGACAGATGAAGAAATGAGGACATAAGAGCAGAAGCCAAAGTAGCTCCAATTGCAGAAAAGATCAAAGAGAAGAGATTATGGTGGTTTGGGCACATGTGTAGAAAAGCAGAAGACAATCTGGTGAGGAAGATTTGGGACAGACAGGAAGACAGTAAGAGGAAATGAGGATGTCCAGCAAAGAGGTGGATGGATTGTGTGAAAGAAGATCTGCAGCAGTCAGGTATGAGTGTTGAAGAAGGCAGGAGTGTGGCACTGAATTGAGAGAGTTGGTGACAGTTAACCCGATACCCCGACCCCATGGAGAAAAATGGGAAAAAGGGGGCTGATGATGATGATGATGATGATCTGTGGACAAGGTGGTAAGTAGGTTTTTGTGGAGGACTTGTTATGAGGGTAGGTAGGACATGATTCATAAGTAGTTAACAGGCTTAGGATAGCTACAGTTACTATTAGGGCAAGAAGGTATATTGGTAGGTGTACAATAGTTTTACAGAAGAATATAGACAGGAAATGGGAGGAAAAAACTAAAAAAATATTGGGATGTATGTATGGGGGTGTTGATAAGAGAAGGATGGGGGAAAACGTTTGTTGTTTTCTGAATTTTTATTTGGTTAAAACTGGTTGGCTATATGGGCTGGTATTGGTAGTGAAGAGTCAGGTGATATGTTTTGGCCAATAAATTTAATGATATGGGGGTGGGTGATGAGGGTGGTGAAGCTGCTCATCCACAGTGGAGTTAGTCCCGGGAGAAAAGACTCAGGTCCTGAGCTATGTTTATTCAACAGCAGTGTAATCAAAATGTCATTTTAAATATGTTTAATCTTTGGGTTGTCTTTATCAGAAAGGTTGCATGGTCACTGCTTAGTTTTAAGGAGAAATAGATTGAAATGCAATAAATTTCTTCAGTGTGAAAGGGAGCTTAGTTGTGGGGAACAGCTAATCAACTAAATACAGGGCAAGTTATTAAAATATATAGTAGAAATGGTGCATTTAATGTATTGTTTAGCAGTAAGGTAAGACCAGCTAGGTGAGGAAGACACTGGTAGTACTAGCTTACCGCATAGCAGTTGGATGTAAGGCAATAATTTCTTACTCTATTAATATCTGCTCTTGGTTTATACTTTGCCAATAAGTGTAATACTTAAAATGGGCAAATCTTGTCTGAGAGGTGGCTGGGAGGCATGTTCAGACTCCTAGCAATAGTGGGAGATGGCTAGTTCTGTTCTCCTGTACTGAGGTGTATGAGCAGCTGTACGCCTGGGGGGGGGGGGGGGGTTAATATTGTTTTTTGTACTGCAAACTACTTTATCTACTGTTGCTTTTTACTCAATGTTCATGGACTGAGCCTGAAGACAGTCCACCTGGATTACTGTTCTACCCCAAGACATAAGCAAACAAATAAATAATAATGAACCAACTTTATTTTATTTTGATTTCATAATAAGACCCAGGAAGCACAGCTTTATTTTCATGAGTGACCTGAGACCTTTAGAATGGTTAGGTGGTTTGTTCGGTATCATACAGAATAATAGACACTGACTGAGTCAAATCCAAGACTGCAGCATATTTTATAGTCTTAACCGTCTGCTGTAAAAACAGCAATGCTATTACTGGTAAGGTTATTCAGCAAAGAGATCAATGCCTAGAGAAGACAGCCAGTAGGAGTGGAATATGTTCCTTATAGAGAAAACTGAAGGAGAAAAGTGGGAAACGAATACACAATCATGTGGATCCATTTTTGATAGCATTATGTGCTGACATATATAGGAGAAAGAAGGAACTCCAGTAACTGGATCATATAGGTTTCTGGAGTGGTAAATTAGCATGGGGCATGAAAGAAAAGATTTTGATACTAAAGCTAGATAAGGAAATTATAGGTTGGGGTATAAGCTAATAAGATTAATTGCATTAGTTAGTAAACAAGGAAAAAATGTGGTTATTATCACATTATGTTATATTTGATAAACTCCTGAACCAGCTGTCTCACACTTTAACATGCAACCATGAAATTAAGGCCTTTAATATGACGTGGAAAAATTAAAACAAGTGTGAGAGGATTACCATTGCAGTATGCCATAATATTTTGTAACTTTTTACTGAAAACTATGTCCTATGACTTTTGAAATTGTTGTACCAACTTACAGATTTACAATAGCTTATTTATACCACAGCACAGTATTGTAGTGGTTAGCATTGCCAACTCACAGCATGAGGTTCTCCAGTTTGATTCTTGGCTGGAGTGCCTTCTATGTGGGATCTTCATGTCCTCCCTGCATTTGCATGGATTTCCTCCCACATTCCATAGACGTGTTTGGAGTTTTTCTCCCTGGGCCTCCACTGAAAATGGGCTCTGTACCAGTCAGACTTTCCTGGTAAACAAATGTTAAGTAAAATAAAAATATGTAGTTCTTATACTCTAGTAAGTCCTTTGTGGGCCTTTGAAGCATATATATTAGTTTCATCAGTCACATTTGCATGTGTTGTTCTCTTTGAGAAGTTATTTGTACATTCTGTGTGTGTCATTCATAGAAAGGTGGGGGTGGAAGGGTAGAAAGGGTAGTTGCTCCTGGCTCCAACTCACATGGTGTACTGAACAGGTTAATTATTTATAAGCTTGCCATTATAGTAGTTATCTGTAAACTGTCAAACGTTTATTTGGTACTTTTAAGAAAACAGTAGGACAGTTCATAACCTGGTGTTCAAACTACTGAGAGACATTTTTTCACAGACACCCACACTACAGGTTTGCATTTCCAGTGTGCACATACACTCCTAAATGCACTGCATACCAGTCTAATAATGCTGCTGTTTCCATACAACCTACATGGCAACATTATGAGATCTCACATGTACCATTAGTGTACATGCTGTTCAAAGACCTGATTCTGAAATCCAAACCTGCGATAATCCAGGCCACAAACTATTTTTACTTGAAGAAAGCAAGAAGACACATTAGTCAAGTAATATTTATTTGTGTATTGTAATAACTAGTGGAAACTAAGGATCACACTATGTCAGCAGACTGAAAACAATGAAATATCAACAATTATGGAAAAGTGAAGTGAATTTAAAAGGTACATGACTCTCAAATAGCTTAGTGCAGCTAGGATTGGCTACATTTTATTTTTTGGGTTCTGCTGTATAATTATGGATAAAAAAGGTTTTACATGAAGATTCAGAGCAGGTTTACTGTACTAAAGCAATTACCCTGTACGGACTGGACCAAAACAGACTCTGATCAGACATTGATTTTACCCAGATTGCATTAAGTGCCTGTTTAGCAGGGAACTGCTTCTGAATTACGTCTGCATTTATTTGTGTGTCCTACTATCTGTAGTTTGGTACCAGAAATGTACCTTCATAAGGAATTGCATAACGGCAGATAATCTTGTAAGGAAAAAGTGTCTGGAAAAAGGAACCGCTACCGGAAGCTTTACAAAAGTGATACAGCAACCTGTTATTGCAATAGTTTGGCTCATTTATGTATTTATTTACTTATTTAGCTGTACAGTCATTGGTACGGTTATCCAACATTGTACATCTGAAGGTAAGAAGAGCAGGGCCTCACCTGCAACCATCAGTGTCCTGGCTGAATATGCAAATACTGTAATGCCTATATTACATGCAAGCAATGAGTGTATGAATAATGGAATAAAGCAAATTATTACTGATATCTTGTAATGAACTGTTTTAAGCTTTGGCAGATGGTGTGGGTGTTGTCACTCATCTGGTCAGGATAAAACATTCATAGGGTCTGTTCAAGCAGCTGTATTACATACAATCACATCAGAAATGAGGCTTTGTAACGTAAACTTAAATAAACATAAACAGACTGAATACTGCACTCATACATGTTAACACTCTGGCTGTTATCCCAAAATGGCACTGCTGTCTGCACGTGCTCTCTATTTATATGCACATTCTGATCTACATCCTCCCTCTTTGAGAAATAGTAATTATATGAAATAGTAATTATATGAAATGACAGTATTCAATGACATGCAATTTACAGAAATATTCTTTGGACATGTAATTATACAGAACTAATTATTTGACATGCAATCATACAAAATCAGACATATATAAAACAATTATGTCCAAGTTGCTGTGTATTTTACACTAGATCTTGAAATCCGACCTGACAGTGTAACATAAAAGTCAGAATTGGATCTAGCAAAGGGGACAGTTTTGGGGACATCTGGGACATCATCAGGAATGGAAATGGATACTGTGACATGTTCCTCAGTATGAACATTGTCTGGGTTGCTCTAAGATCTAGAGTCTGTATCATAGGTACAATGTTGCGATATCATTTCTAATACAGGAAGAAAATGTCTACAGTTTCTCCTGTACTCTGTACCATCAAGTAAGAATGTTAGATTTGCTGAGAAGGAATTTATGTTTACTGGGCAGAAAAGAAAAAGAAATGTCTATTTTGAAAAAATCTATGAGTGATACTTCAGGAGAAGACTCATCATATACGGATACAAAGGTAGATAGACAGCAAACGCCACCAGCTACCAAAACGTCATGCATGGGGATGCAGGACAATTTGTTATTGAATTCTGACATGGCCCCTTTATCTTTAGGAAAAGAAGGGGGGGGTAGCAAACATAAGTCCAAAAATAGGGATCGATGTATCTCTGGAAGCCATGCTGAACTTCCTAAAACCCAGATAGCGTTGTCCAGTAATGTGATTAACATGTCTTCAGTGGCTTTGTCTGAATCTGAAAGTTTGTTGGTGAGCAACAGCCTCAATTTTATTCCAGGGTTTTTTGTCCCTGAGGATGTCTTTGTGGAAGATTTATATACTTTTTTGCAGACTGTAAATTTGAAACTATATTTTCAGAATGGGGAATCTGTTAGTGATAATAGTGGCTTTATGTTTAATAAATCAACATTTATTCCACCTATGAATAAGAATCTAGAAGTATTTCAGAAATGCGTACTTGAGTTACATTTTGGGCTAAATAGCCAACAATATGTTTCTCCTTCTAAATTATCTAGTGAAGAAAGGAATGCTTTGACACACCTGAAAAATAACAAAAATATAGTTATAGTTCGAGCTGACAAAGGTGGAGCAACTGTTATTATGGATAAATCTTTATATGTCACTGAAGCTAACAATCAGCTGCAAGATAACAGATTCTATGCATGTATGCCTTATGATCCCACTTCTGATTTCAAAAAAGAAATTGACATGTTTCTGGAGTCTGCTGTTAGTGAGGGGATTATTGACAAACGTACAATATTCCATCTGAAGGTTAAAAATCCGTCTTTTCAGTATTTTTACCTTCTCCCTAAAATTCACAAGGACATGCAGTAGCCACCGGGTAGGCCGATTGTATCTGGTAAAGGCTCCCTAACTGAACCTTTGTCTGCCTATTTGACTGTTTAATTAAAGCCATTCTTATCGGGAGTGAGAGCCAGGATAAAAGACACTACTGAATTTTTGAATACTATTTCAGATGCCCAATTAGAGTCTAACTGGTTACTATGTACTTTAGACGTTACGTCTTTATATACTAGTATTACTCAATGGGCTGGTTTGTGTGCTTTAGAATATTGGCTAAACAGAATGTCCTTATATAGCCGGGTTTCAATAGATTTCTGTTATGCTTAATGGAGCATGTGTTATCTAAAAATGTTTTTTTCTTCAATACCAAATGTTTTTTTGCATTTGAGGGGTACAGCGATGGGTGCATCGTTTGCACCCATCTATGCTGACCTCTTTATGGAGTATTTGGAACAGGTAATAATATATAACATACATCACATTTTTCTTGATAAGACTGATATCTGGCATAGATTTTTGGATGACTGCTGGATGGTGTGGAAGTCAGATGTATATTTACAGAAATCCATTCAATATTTGAATGAAAACAAGTGAGGCATCAGGTTTACAGTAAATTATGATGCTACATCTATTTCTTTTTTTAGATGTTAAAGTGTCTAAAGAATCTGATGAAACTTTGTCTAGTACATTATATAGAAAACCCCACCATTCCAACACTTTACTCCATGCATTCAGTTGTCATCCTAAGCACATTACAGCAAATATACCTAAATCACAGTTTATGAGAATATATAGAATATGTTCCAATACTGAAGAATATATACATTTTGATAATGACCTTGTAGGTCGTTTTTTTGAATTAGGCTAGTCATTGGCACAGGTTAGGCAGACTAGTAGGGAAGTACAATCATATTCAATAAGAGAGCTTTTGAAATACAAAGATTGTGGCCCTTGCTCTAGCAAAAAAAATAGATTCACTACCGCTTATGGTAGGAACGCTCATAGATTTTTAGATATGATACAACAACATCGGAACATATTATTAACAGATGACAGGTTGTGTGAGTTGTTAGGTCAGAGATGCTCTTTTTCTTTTCGTAAAGAGAAAACTTTAAGTAGTTACTTTAGCCACTATAAACATTTTTCACCCTCTATAAATTCTGTACAAACTACTATAGATGGTACATAAGTGGTGGGTTGTTACCCCTGTGGCCATTGCTCTTTTTGTAAATTCATATGTTCAACTAAGGAATTTTCAAGTAAGAACACGTCTAGGGTTTTTTTTCTATCAGAATGTTTGGCAATTGTAACAGTGACTGGGCTATATATCTGGCTATTTGCTCTTGCACAGCCTTTTATGTAGGTCAAACTTCCAGACCATTAAAATTGCGAATTTCAGAATATCTAAGTAGCATTAGAAATAAGTATCTGGTTAATGCCTTATATAAACATACTATGATACACAAGAAAGCGATGTTTAAATTCATTATTATTAACGGCGTTGGGACATAGATCAATGAAAAGTGGTTGGCATAATGTTTTGATCAAAAAAGAAAAGTCTTGGATAGTAAAATTGGGGGGATTGTGTACATCTGGTCTTAATGAACATGTATAATAATTGTTTATTGGGTATAATTATTCTATTATGTTATGATATATAAGATGAGGAATGTACTGTGTTTTACATTGATAAAGGCCTGTGGGCCAAAACTGGTCTGTTTTTGTACATTAAAACTAGATATTTGCTCCAGTTGAGTGCTGGCTGTTTTGTTTTTTGATATTGCCTTTTGAGCCTGTGCACCTGCCGTCCTTGCAGAGGTTTTGGTTTGGGGTCATCCTAGTAATAGCACTGGATGTTAGGTTAGGTAGCAAATTGATCTCAAACCAGTTTGAATAAAAGTCTACCAAGACTAAGTAATGTTGACTGTTCCACTCAAATATGTCAGTTGCTACTGTTGACCAAGGTAGTTCAGGAATTTTGCTTAGCTGAAGTGGCTCTTTTTGCAAATGTGGCTTAGTACTGTTGCACACTGAACAAGAAGAAAGCACTTCATCAATGTCTTTTGCTAGAGAAGGTCAAAATACTAGTCCTCTCACCCTTCTTTTGGTAAAATCAGAACCTGGCTGGCCACGATGTAAAATCCAAATGTATTCACATTGTAAGGAAGTAGGAACAATAACTTTTGGACCTTTGAAAATGATACCATCTTCCATCAGGTTATACTTCTGGCGGTACACAGGATTGCTTTGACGGCCATCCTACATTGATGAAGTGGTTAAGTTTTTGCAAAATTGGATCAGTCTTTGTATGATTTCTCAGCTCATCAAGTCTCGTGGTAGAAAGATTATGCACTTCCATAACATCAAAGTCAAAATTCTCTGCATCAAGCTGTTCCATGGCATTTCTGGGTGATCTGGATAAGGTATCAGACAGATAAAGAAGTTTACCTTTTGTATAGACCATTTTGAAATTGCACTTTTACAATTTGAGCATCATTCTTTGTAGTCTTGCTGGAGCGGAATGCATAGGCTTCTTTAAAATAGTGACTAGAGGTTGATGGTCAATTTCTATCTGGATTGCTTGGCCATAAATATAATCATGGAACTTTGAAAATGCAAACACAATTGCTAAAAGTTCCTTCTCAATTTGAGCACACTGCATCTCAGTTTGGGTAAGAGTTCTAGATGCATAGGCAACAGGGCTGCTTTCCTGAAGAATAACTGCACCAAGACCAAACTCTGAAGCATCACAGGAAAGAATTGCTGGTTTGTGGACATCACAGTATCTTAATGTAGGCAGGTTAACAATTTGCTGTTTGAAGTTATCAAATGCTCTTTGGTGTTGTTCTAACCATGACCATACAACATTTTTGTGTATCGGCTCTCTTAAAGGTACTGATAACTCACTAAAGTCAGGGATAAACTTGCCCAAATAGTTAACCATGCCAACGCTTACACTGTAAGGCTTGGACATTATCTGTAGCTGACATCTCAAGAATGGCTGCTTGCTTGGAAGGATCTGGTCGTAAACCTGTATTGGTAAATAAATGATCTACATAAGTAACTATTGGCAGTCTGAATTTGCACTTCACAGGACTGAGCTTTAAATTCACTTTACGCACTCTGTCCAGAACTTACCTGAAGTTTCTGTCATGCTCTGCTTCAACATCATCTCCAACTAGTAAATCATCAACTTTTATTGCACATGGGTAGCCTGAAAAAATTTGCTGCATTGCACACTAAAATACTTCACTGGCAGAATTTATTTTGAAAGACATCCTGAGGAATCTGTATATGCCAAATGGGGTACTGAATGTAGTCAGTAGTGAAGATTTACGATCAAGCATCACTAGCCAAAGCAAACTCTTTGCATCTAAGACAGAAAAAGCAGTGGCATTTGGACGCATAGGATGATGAGGTATTTTTAATGCCTTGTTCAAATCTTTTGGGTCTATGTATATTCTGATTTCATCTGAATTTTTCTTATGAGCAGCTACCATGAATGACACCCACTCAGTTAGTTCTGTGACTGGAAAAATCACACCTTGCTACACCATTTTGTCTAACTAGACCTTGACTTTGTCGTGCATAGCTATTGAAACTCGTCTTGCTGGTCTGACCACTGGACTGATCTCTGGGTCTAACTTCATGGAGTACACCACTGGAAGTTTGCCTGGCTTGTCATCAAAAACCTCAACATATTATGAAAAAATAGCATCACCAAAGCTGGAACTGGGACATGTGCTTACATGATGGACTTCTTTGGTAAAATAAGGTAGTTTCATTCTCAAACTATCTCTGAGACCTAACAATGACTGCTTCAGACTACATAGGTTCATAGATTCATAGGTTCATAGGTTCATACTAGGCTATCTGCCCTAGGGCATTTATAAGCCTAGCCAGAATGTGTTTGGCTTTCGCCACCCATTTTAAATTTATTTTGCTATGCCCTTTTTCGAGGTTAGTATACTGTGCCTCTATCTAACAGTGACACAGAAGTGATACCCGGGGTAAACCTACAATCTCCCATCCACTCATCAAGATTCCTCTTGAAGAGAGTCAATGAGGGACTCTGCCTAACCTGGACTGGGATTTTATTCCAGAGTGAAGGGAGCCTCTGGGTTATGAATCTGTCCCTCCAGCATGTCCTATTTATTTCAGTGCTGATGTTCAAGTCTCTCGAGCACGTAGCTCGATGGGATTTGGATTTTCTGAGGTGCAGCATGTTCATTAATTCTGGGTTGGACATGGCTTTATACGTCAGGCACAGATCGCCTCTGAACAGGCAGTATGCCACTGAGTAGAGCTGGAGTTTCTTTAACCGGGCAGCATATGGCATCTGTTTGAGCCCTTTGATCCTCTTGGTGAAGTACTTTTGGGGTCTTTCCAGTTGCTGCAGGTGTCTGGTAAGGTACATCCCAAAAGGGGCATTGTACTCAATTATGGGCCTGATGAGGGATGAGAAAAGAGGCACGATGACATCCCCTGATCTAGATGTGAATCCCTTCATGATTAGGTGGGCTATATAAAATGTTTTTCTAACCACTTTGGCCACGTGGTTGTCAAATGAGAGATTGCTATCAACTTGGGTCCCCAGGTCCCTAATTACTTCTTCTGTACTTAATGGATTACCACCTATGTGGTAATTTGTGGACACTTTGTTTTTGCTGAAGGGGATGACTATACACTTTTTGGCATTTAGCTTGAGGCCATGGCTCTGGCACCAGTTGTCTGTTTCTATGAGGCCCTTTTGGAGGATGCTTGTGTCAGCTGGAGAGTCGATTATGGCGCCCAGTTTGCAGTCATCTGCGAACTTGGTCAGCCACAGTCCTTCCGTGTTGGCCTGTACCTCCGAGAAATATATACCGAACAAGAGAGGTCCCAGGACTGAGCCTTGTGGGACACCACTTGTAACTGGTTTGGGGTCTGACATGGCTCCAGCAATTCTAACCATGTGGGTTCTGTCCTTGAGCCAGTTTGCAATCCATCTAGTGACATAGGGGTTTATATTTAAGCTGGTGAGCTTATCTATAATGCCCGAGTGGGGTATTGTATCGAAGGCTTTTGTGAGGTCCAGGTAGGCTGTGTGGACCACCTTCCCCTCGTCAATGGCCTTGGTGACTGTTTCAAAGAAATCAGCCAGGTTTAAGAGGCAGGATCTGCCCTTAACAAAGCCGAACTGGGTAGGATCCAGTGTCTGTAGGTCCCCAATATCTTTATTTATGAGGTCCATGATGATCCTTTCCATAGCTTTGCAGACCAAGCTAGTCAGGCTTATGGGGTGATAGTTTCCAGGATCCGTTGAGGCACCACCTTTATGGAGAGGGACCACTGTTGCTGCACACCACTCTTTGGGCACATATCCTGTAGTAAGGCTGAGATTGAACAGTAGTTTTACGTTTGGGTTTAGCTCTTCTTGGAGTTCATGTAGGACGCAGCCCGGGACACCGTCTGGTACCATTGATGCTGTGTTTTTTGCTTTGGAGAGGGTGGCTCTTATCTGAGCATCTGAGATGTCAGGGGGGCAGCACTCTGCTGGGATAGATATTTGCCCTTTTGGTGGGGAGGGGGGGGGGAGTTTGCGCTGAACCTGTCAGCTAGGATGTTGGCAATGTCTGTGGGTTCAGTGTATTTTTTGTCATTTTGGACTAATTCTGAGCATATCTGGGAATTGCAAGCTGTAATTGTTCCCAGCCAAATAGCATGAAAGCACTACTGAACCCTCGGTTTGAATCTCTTCACCTCCATAAGCAACAAGCTTTGCTCAATTTACCAAATTTAGGTGCTCACCAGCTCTCACTTTAGGAAATGCTTCTGCTGACATTACATTACACTTTGAACCAGTGTCTGCTTTGAGCTCTGTGGGTTTACCATTGATCAAGACAATACAAAATACTTTGTTCTTTGCCAACAAATCTACTGCATTAACCTTTTCACAGACCACTGATACACCATCTAGACAGAAAGTAGGATTGCAGCTTTTTACATGATCATCTTGTTTTTCTGAGTGACCATTCTTAATAACTGAATGTTTGCTTGATTTCAGAGGTGGCTGGTGACTTCAAATCAAAGTGGGGCTGCAGGAGACAGCTGAATGGGTGGGGCCAATGGGAAGGGGTGTGGCCAATTAGAAAGGGGAGGGGCTTTGCTCAAAACCACAAAAACTGTAACTTTCATTAAATACGCTGCCCCAGGTGCCAAACCGTCATTATGAGAGGCCAATCAAGACAAAATGAAGTGTAGAAGAAAACAAATGTTTCAGTGCATTGGCATCTAATATCTAGATGGAAACAAAAAGGTTGTGAGGCATGAAAAAAATAAATTACTTTTTAAATACATTACTGGAATGCCAGTCAAAATCATGTATAAGAAAAACAAGCAGCACTCAACTCAAACCACTTCTCCTTGCACTGCAGTTCTAATTATAATTTATATTCAGCTTTATTAAAGTTCCAAGTAACATGCTGAAAGTAGCAATATCTGTGATACCCCCACTTGTAAAATTGTTTCTCATCCAAAAAAGACCTGCTGCCTGACAACAACTATCTACTTGTTTCATGGGGAAAACATGATCAAAGTAAAAAATGAAAAGCAAACAAGAAACAAGCTCAAGATGCATTGCTTAAAGGATTACTGCACAGGTTATGGACCACACATGATAGATTGGCATTCTGTTTAGGTTACAGGTATAGCCTGCAAAGATGACTGCAAGTCTACAACAAATGTAATGAACTTCTTAAAATAATGTAAACCTGTCCTTTATTACAAATACTGTCATATGCATTTCAATACCCAAAGCTTATACGTTATCTAGTTATGTAAGTATTCTCTGCATGGCAACAACAGAAAGGCTTTCAGTGTTGGCAGTTCTTTAACAGTATGCTTATTAAAGCTTACTTGCATCTTACAATCTCAGACAAGCTTACCTGATGGTCATTAAAGCACTGTTATTTAAACACAGAGCAACACACACTTTCTGAATAATAATAAGCATACATCAACAGTATAAAAATATGATAGAAACCAGAACATTCTACAAAATCAAGGACGGATGAAAAGGCACTGTAGTACTTGTGTCAACCTTGGATGGGGGGATTCACTGCACATTTACACTGCATAACTGCTCCTTGCCTTGCTTGGACACATCCAGAGTCACTACATGGGGGAGTGGGGTGCAACAAGTATGTAACAATTTGAAATGTCTCTGGCTGACTGTGATGGCCCTGACACATTTGTCATACCTCTTAACCTCAGAGCAAGAAATCTGGACAAAGCCATACATAGAAGTGGGATAAAGGCCCAAAAATAAGGACAATTTTTAAATATTGCTCTTATAAACTTAGAAAGATAATATAATAGTAGGTCTTGCATTAGTATGAATTTTCTGAAGGGTATGAAATCTGAAACTCAAATATCTGTCATTATTTTCTAACTTCAGTCTTTAATGATTTGCCACTAATTTGCCCAATAAAACATAATTTTATGAAAAACTGACCAAAAAATGTGATGCAAAAATATAAAATAGCCACACAATACATCTGGGAACCTGTTAAAGAAGGGGCACTTTTTTAATATTAGTACTGATAACTTGAGCAGCTGACAAAATAAAAGAATCTACATGCATTCCTGAAATAAAAGTAATCTATAATTCTAATTATTACAGTTATTTAGTAATTGTAAACTCTCCATGTTTTCTTCCAAAATTGCCATTTTGGGGAGGGATTATTAGGGGAAGAGCAACATTTTGAGTGAAAATTGGGGGCAGTTGAGAGGTTTGGATATCCCTGTTTCTATAAAGCAATTTATTTGCATGTACCACTCAACCTGTTAATGCAGGAAATCTGGACAAGGCCAAATATATTGGGGGAACATATAAACAGTAGTAAAAATTGCTCTTGTATAAACTGAGACAGTTGACAGACTAACAGGTCTTGCTTTAACATGCATTTTTCTGAAGGTTATGAAGTCTGAAACTCAGTGTCTGTCATTATTTAGTGACTTAATTCCTAAATGGTTTGCCAGAAAACCACAAATTTGATGAGGAACAAGCCAAAAATAAGATGCAAAAATCTATTCATTCTGCCAAAATCTGGACAGTTGAGAGGTATAGTTCAGCTGGGGTTGTCTTTGAGTTTGCCGCCCTTCCCCCATCACAAAATCATGGTCGAATGGAGCCTCCCTCCTGCAGCCATTCCAATGAACCATTACTTGGCTATTTCACCCCATTTACCATAAGAACTAATGTGCATACTGTTTTACTTCTGCAATGATTTGGACTTCATTTAAAAGTTTTATTTTGCATTTTACTGCGCCAACACTAATAGATATCTGCTAAACAAAGCAATGCAGTCTCACAATGAAAACAGACTTAGCATTAAAACTTCTCTGCCCTTGAAACTCACATTCATTGAAACAGCATTGAAACCCACATTCAAAGAAAATACAATTTGCTAGTGGCAGATAAATATTAACTTTGGGCTGTTTTTAAATCACAAGCTCCTTGCACACAAAACATACGCATGTTCTTTGATAAAATCTTCCTGATTGTTTGTTTGTTTGTGTCTTTCGGCTTTTCCTGGTTACGGGTCGCCATAGAGGAACTCCGGTCCGTTAATGATTGGCAGTAGATTTTTACATGCTGGCTTGCCGGGCCTAATGCACAACCTTCAACGAAGGAATGCCCATTCACGCATGTCGATGCACAGAAGACGCTCTAACTGAGAATCGAACGGGCAACATCTAACTGTGAGGTGACAACGCTACCGCAGCACCACCACCGCAGCACAAAATCTTCCTGGTTGTATTAAATTATATTCCTTGTACAATACAGTACAGTTTTAGAGGGCATTTTAAATTTATTGTTTTGAACATTTTTTCAGTAAACAATGAAACAAAATGCATGCACCAATAATGACAAAATGCCCAGTTCAGAACATTTCCATCATAAAAGTCTACTCAAACTTCTACAGTCCACCAGCATCAGTAAATCTGCACAATCTCTGAAGAAGCAAAAGTCATCTAAATAATTCCACATTAAAGAGATCTGTAACTAATGAAGAGGTTGCTGCTAGCAAACAACTTTATATTTCATTGTTTCATCTACAAATAAAGTGCTTGTTGCCCTTGAGAAATAAATTGCCTGTTACACTAAAAAATGATAAGCTAGTGATATTGCAATAGGGAATGGGTGGCAAACTGATAACAGGTTCATAGTTACTAGGTATCTTCACCAAAAAGGACTGCAGCATCCACCCCCTTTGCAACACAGCACAGTATCAGCAATGCATCTACCTACTGTGGGAGTAGAACCCACAGCCATCTGCATCAAAAGCAAGTACACTACTTGTTGTGCTATTAACAATACAAGCAGCATAAGCAGCAATAACGTTTGCTCCCCTGCAGCTCTCAGCTCCTTGTAAAATCTACTCAAAACTCATCTGTATCTCTGAACTTTGCAACACAAGAAATCTGGAAAAAGCCAAAATTTATTGGGGGGGGGCAAAAGCCCTAAAACCAGGGACACATTTTAAACATTGCATGTATAATGTTGGAAAGTTGGTAGAATAAAATGCTGTGCTACCACCATACATTTCACTGCCAGGTTCTAAACCCAGAACCCTGTGCAAAACAGTCAGAGCAACATACCGCTATGCCAAATCAGCTGTTTGGTGAAAGAGAGAAAGACTGAAACTTAAATTGCTACCATTTAGTGAATTCAGTTCTCATCATAGCTGTCAACCTTTAGCACAAAACACCTGAACAAAGCCAATAATGGGGGAGAACAGCCCCCAAACATATTCAGTGAATAAAGTTCTTACCATAGTTTTCAACCTTAGCACAAAAAGCCTGGACAAAGCCAGTAATGGGGGAATACAGTCCCAAAAATAGGGACACATTTCAAATATCCAGCTTATAAACTTAGTAAATTGCTAGAATAAAAGGTTTTGTGTTGCCATGTACATTCTGAGGAATATGAACTCTGAAATTCAAATGCTTGTCATTTTTATTTATTTAACATTTGCTAACAAGGAAAGTCTGACTTAGAACAAAAGCCAATTTTCAGCAGAGGCCCAAGGAGAAACACTCCAGACACACACCTTTGTAAGATGGGAGGACATCAGAGCACACCCACACAAACACAGGGAGGACATGCAGACTCCACACAGAAGGCATCCCAGCTAAGAATCAAACCAGAGAACCTGTAGCTGTCAGGGAACAATGCTACCACTGCACCACTGCACTACTGACTGTATAAAGACAGAAAAATACAGAAACTACAGATTTTATGGGGAACAGAACAGAACAAATACAAGGCAAAAATCTGCAAATTTTTACAAATGGTGGGGGGTAGAGAATTCAGGCTCTTGCCACCTGGGTCCAGGGTACAGGGTTCAAGCCTGCAGTATTCTCTACTCACCACCATATAGCAACTGGGGCATTACACACACACACTCGCTGAGCCCAATTATTCTTTAGTGTAAGTTGTATTCCTTCCTGCAGTTCCATACCTGAGACCAAAGTCCGTAAAACGAAAGCAAGTCCTTCCTCTAATCCAAATCCTTCCCCTAATCCAAAAGCCCATGACGAGAGCAAGTCCATCCCCTAATGTCCATAATATCCATCCAAAAGCCTGCAATGAGAGCAAGTCTTTCCCGCAAGAGCAGAGCAAGCTGGGTACTACCCAGCCTTCAGACATTGCAGTCCAATCCCCTTCCAGTCTACACAGTTATAACTGCATAGACTTCTAAGATATTTGCTGCTGAATGCTGTCCTCTTAATCCGGACTGCTGGTGAGACAGTCTGGATTCTGTGCGCATGCTCCAGAATATTTCACCAACAGTCCAGATATTGGGAAATGCCGCGCATGTGTGACGTTCCACAACTCACATTTGTTTTTCTTTTATTTTATTTTTTCTTTTCTTTTCTTTTTTGTTTTATAGCTGGAGGGGGCTACAGTCCTGCAGCCCAATAGCATGAGCTACCCCTGATTGATTTACAAAACTTTTGAAAATGGTTCCATTTTTTTACACATGTGATTGCTGACCAAATGCTAAGCACTTCTCTCTTTTAGACTCATGGTTGACTCCACAATTATGACAGTTAAAAATTAGGCGTAACTTGGGTTTTGCTGACTCACTCTTATACTGTTCTAAGCATGCTCCTTTAACTAAGTTAGTCTTAGAACTTGCTAGAAAGCTACAGGTTTTGCTTGCCACACCCACAGGGGTTGCTGCTGCTGCCATGTGCTTAGGCCTGTTTCTGCTTGCCACGTGTTGTATATTGTCTGTGTTTGCTCTAGAGGCTGTGAAACCATGCTTGTATCACTTGTAAGCATACATGTGTGCCTTTCTGTGAGCTCATGGATTTGACAAATCTCTGTGGCTTTACTTAATGTTAAATCACTGTCACAAAGCAAAATTCTTCTCACTGCAGTACTATTAACACCAGATGTAAGCCTGTCCTTTATTAACTCATGTTTCAAGTTACCAAATTTGCATGCTTTTAGCTTTCTTCCTCAAGTCAGTGATATAAGCTGCAAAAGTTTCATCTCGGTTTTTGTCTCTTGTGTAAAATAAGTGCCTCTCTAATGTAACATTTGTCTGGGGGGGTTGCACATTTCTCTAAATTTACATTTTAAGCACTCAGGGTCTTCCCTTGATTCAGTTGGTACCACAATATGATGGTTTGCCTCCTCTCCTGCATATACTTCTGGTGCATACACAAATGAATGCTCTCTTTCAGTTACTTTCTGACCCAGCTAAGTTAAGCAAAATGAATGCCCTCGTACATGCATCTTTGTCAGAAAAAGCTGCTCCTATGAATATATCGGATTCCTGCTCGAATACTCTCCAATTATCTGATATATCATGATCAAACACTACTGGACTTGGTCTATGAAATGCCTCTGCCATATCAACACACAGTAGTGAAGGTTCTTGAAATTATATATGAACACAAACATATAAATATATATGCCAGAACTTTATACCAGTACTTGTAATTATTCCCAATAGCACAACAAACTCTTTAAAACAACTGCACTTTGCCAAATAAGTCTCCATAGCACAAAAACACTCTGAAATCACTGTACTTTATGCAACCACTCCTTATCAGTGCAAGAAATGCTTCAAAATGTACATGGCAGAAAAAGTTTAGAGTAAGAAACACTTCGAGATAAATGCACTTTTCAAATAAACTGTGCACAGCACAAAAACCTTTCAAAATAGCTATACTTTGCAAAATAACTCTGCACAGTGTAAGAAACACTCTGAAATGGCATCTTTTCTGCAAATAAATCCACACAGCACAAGAAACTTTTCAAAATGGCTGTACTTTGACTGCACTTTGCAATATAACTGTACTTTGCACACAGCAAACTGAAATAATTGCACTATAATAAAGCACATGCTCTGCAAGCACTGCACACTCTGAGATACTTCGAACAACTCTAGTTATGCTTTGAATGGCTTCAGTCAATGCAAAATAGTAGTTTGTGCCCAAATAGTCAAGAGGAGAAGGTAAACACTTGCACCACACCACACTCATCACATAGTCCCTCAAAACCTACAACACCAAAACACACACATAGAAACACAAAACACACACCTACATTCACGGAGGCTCCGAATAAAAGCCTGCCCAAGAATCAGGGACCTCCAAAGCAGAAATGCAAGCAAACTCCACCCCCCAACACAACTTAAATGACAAATAGCCCACAAACTCAGTGTGCCACTCAACCACAGCCCATAAGGCAAAACAACGTACCCAACACTCTAGTCATAGGCGACTCTATAGTCAGGCACACTGATGTTCCACTCACCAGGCTAAACAAGGAGAAAGTTACTGTCAGCATGTCTGTCAGGTGCCAGGATCCACCACATAATGCATGCACTCAGGTCACTCCACAACAAGTACAAATATGACACTGTCATTGTCCATGTTGGTGTGAATGACCTGAGATGTACCTCCCTGGACTACATGAAAAGAGACATGGAGGAGCTCTCCGATCTTGTAGCCTAGGCAGATATGACCCTAGCCCTGAGTAGCATCCTGCCATCACCCAGAATAATACCACAGTGCTGTAGGTGGATTGGACACTCTAAATTGGCCCTAGGTGTGAGTGCGTGCATGTGTGCGCCTTCTGTGGAAGGTTGGGCGCTGGGCTGGTAACTCGACACCGTAAAACTCCACTGCCAGTCATGAGTGGACAGGTGATCTGCTGTGGTGACCCCTAACTGGGAAAAGCCGAAAGAAGAAGAAGATACCACAGTACAAGGAGAAAATGATTGACTTCAACAATCGGCTCAGCTTCTGGTGTCATTCTAAGGGGATCCAGTATTTGTCTGCCTGGGACGACATGATCAACAGACCACGATGCTTTGCCAGAGATGTCCTGCACCTGCCGCCCTTGGGATTCTGGATACTGGCTAAGGCTCTTGCCACCCCTATAGTGCCTTTTTTAGGCAAGGTTCAAATGACAAATTCACCACCATAACAGGTACAAGCAAGCAAAATCTGAGGCTAATGCTACTCAATGTTAGAAGTCTAAACCTCAAAATGCACTCACTCGAGGCACTCCTTAAAATGGAGAACATCGACATCTGTGCAGTGACAGAGACCTGGTTCAAAGCTCTAGAGAGCACCCCTGCATTATCAGGCTATAATTCATACCACACCTTTCATCCACCTAACCTGGAATGAAGCACTAAAGGTGGAGGCGTGTCCATATTCATTAAGGATATCCACACCTCTAGGCTAGTTGCACAGCATAATGCATCCGAGATTATCCAAGTGCAACTAACTCTGGGCAAGATCGCAATCCAAATTGTAGCTTGCTACAGACCCCCCACCATGCCCCAGAATTCCCACTCCTCATTTCTTGATGCAGTGGAAAGTATTAGGGTACAACCCAACACCCTAATAATGGGCGATTTCAACTAGACCACCATTACCTGGGAAAACTACTCATGTACCAACTCTTTTGCTCAATGTTTTCTGGAATTCATAAATTCCAATGCCTTGGATCAACTTATTCACACCCCCACCAGGGGCAGCAATATCCTAGACCTGGTCATTACCAACATGGGCAACCGGTGTTCCACACCAGAGGTCAATTCCTCATTGGTCAGATTCGGCCACAAGCTAATCACCCTAGATATCCACATCCCGCCCCCACCCCAAATTAGGGAAACCACCATAAAAACCTTCTCCAAAGCCAACTTCACACTTGTTAAGACAGAAGTGGCAAACTTCATGGCACCCATGCAGACGGACAGTAGAGGTACGACTGCTGAATCCTACACAAATGCATGTTATAAGCACTTACACGAGTGCATGGATCATGCTATCCCTAATAAAACCAAGATGCTATCCTCCAAAAAAAGGAAGCCAATCTGGTGGTCCTCTGCCATAAACAAACTCTACAACAGAAGAAAGAAACTGTTGCAAAAAAGAGTAAAATCCCATGACTGGAGGAACTCCCTGGTTAACCTCAGTAAGAAGCTGAGATCTGTCATAAAATCCTCCAAAGCTAGTTACGAAAACAAAATTGCCACTGACTCTAAAGACAACCACAAAGCATTCTATAGCTATGTCAAGAATCTCAATGGCAACACTCAGATCTGCTCTGAGTTACAGCACAATGGCATTAAATATACAGAACCAACTGATATTGCCAACATCCTGGCAGATAGGTTCAGTGCTAACTTTACCCCCCTCTCACCCCCTAGAGGGCCCATCTCTATACCGGAAGAATGCAAAGTTCCTGTAATCATGGCTGCACAGGTAAAAAACACACTCTCCAAAGCCAAGAACACAGCATCCATGGGACCAGACAATATCCCAGGCTGCATTCTACACAAACTACAGAATGAACTGGGACCCTACCTAAGTACCATGTTCAATCATAGCCTCACCTTAGGCTTTGTGCCCACTGAATAGTGCACCGTGACAGTTATCCCACTCCACAAAGGGGGAGCCACGACGGACCCTGGGAACTACCGCCCCTTTGGCCTGACGAGCCTGGTCTGCAAGGCCATGGAAAGTATCATAATGGAACTCATAAACAAAGACATTGGTAATCTCCAAACTCTGGACCCTACCCAGTTTAGGTTTGTAAAAGGTAGATCATGTCTCCTAAACCTGATTGACTTTGAAGCAGTCACCAAAGCCATAGATGAGGGTAAGGTGGTTCACACAGCTTATCTAGATCTTGCCAAGGCTTCCCACACCATCCCTTACTCTGGAATTATAGATAAGCTCACTAAACTAGGTATAAATCCCTATGTCACAAGATGGGTTGCCAGCTGGCTCATGGACAGAACCCACACTGTGAAAGTAGCAGACTCCAAATCCGACTTCAGACCAGTGACAAGTGGAGTGCCACAGGGTTCAGTCCTGGGTCCTCTCCTGTTTGGTATCTACTTCTCTGAAGTACAGGCTAACACAGAAGGTCTTTGGCTAACAAAGTTTGCAGATGACTGCAAACTAGGAGCCATAATTGAAACTCCTAACAATGTGGACATACTACAAAAGAGCTTCACTGAGACAGATGCCTGGTGTCAAAGCCATGGCCTGAAGCTCAATGCCAAAAAGTGTATTGTCATCCCCTTTGGTAAAAACTCTGTACCCATGAACTACCACATAGCTGGTAGTCTACTTAATGCTAAAAATGTGATAAGAGACCTTGGGACACAGGTGGACAGTAGTTTCTACTTTGATAATCACATTGCCATAGTGGTCAGGAAATCCGTCTACATGGCTCACCTCATCACAAAAGGTTTCTCATCCAGAAAAAAAGAAGTCACTGTTTCCCTCTACTCATTACTCATTTGACCCATTATAGAGTACAATGCCCCTTTTGGTATGTACCTCACAAGACATCTACAACAACTGGAAAGGCCACAGAAATACCTCACAAAGAGGATTATTGGCCTCAAACAGATGCCCTACGCAGACCGTCTCAAAAAACTCCAGCTTTACTCCGTCGCATATTGCCTACTCAGTGGCAATCTCTGCCTAACATACAAAGCTATGTCAAACCAAGAGCTGTTGGACATGCTCCACTTAAAGAAATCCCAATCCTACCGAGCTACATGCTCTAGGGACCTAAACCTTGTCACCACAATAAACAGAACATGCTGGAGGGATAGATTCCTGTCCCAGAGACTTTCCATACTCTGGAGCAGACTACATATCTATGTCAAACAGAGCTCCTCATTAGCACTCTTCAAGAAAAATCTTGATGATTGGATGGGAGATAGGAAATTCACCCCGGAGATCACCTCTGTGCTCTGCTCCACAGGGGCACAGGAAAATAATTTTCTTGGGTGACGAAAGCTAGGGTACATTTTTGGCTAGGCTTATATAGGCCCTAGGGCCAGTACCTATGAACTTATGAACTCAGTCTTTTACTAAAAAACATGCAGTTGCCTTGTTCTTTAACCTTAATTTGCTCTTTTATTGTACTCGTTATGCCTTTTTAATCTCTTATACTGCTCATTATACTTTTCTTGTGCCTGTTTTACATTAAACATGCTCGTTATGAAAACCAA
The DNA here is from genome assembly GCF_019279795.1 of Protopterus annectens. Classification (NCBI taxonomy): domain Eukaryota; kingdom Metazoa; phylum Chordata; order Ceratodontiformes; family Protopteridae; genus Protopterus; species Protopterus annectens. Next base: position 1,781,724,999 of record NC_056729.1, read on the forward strand.
AGGTAATTCTGAGACCCTTCTGAATAGTTGTGCTAGTTTTATCAAATATTGTGGTTTTGAACATTTTGTTTAATTAATAATGTGGTTTGTGGCTTTTGTTTGAGTAATAATAAGTTTTGTGCTACCTGTTTGATTAATAATGCATTTTGTGCCTTATAAATGCGCTGTTTCATTTTTTTTTTTTTTTTTTACCATATAAATCATTTGTGCAGTTTTCTTTACCTTTAGCTCATTTCTGGCCCTTTTTAATTTGTCTGTGCTCCATTTCATTCAACCTGCTTGGTCTGCTTTCACCTTCAACTCTTCACCTCATGGCTCGAAGAAGCAGCTCTCTTAATCCTGGTTCTGACACCATGTTGCTCATCTGGTCAGGATAAAACAGATGAACATTCATGGGCTATGTTCAAGCAGCTTTATTACACACAAACACATCAAAAATGAGGCTTTGTAACTTAAACTTAAACTTATAAACAGACTGACTACTGCACTCATACATGTTAACACTCTGGTTGTTCTCTTAAAATGTCACTGCTGCCTGCACGTGCTCAGTATTTATATACACATTCTTATCTACAGGTGTCATGTGGTTAGTGCTTCTCATTCTCACCTCCAGTACCTCTGTTTCAGTTCTCTGGCTACTGCTAGGGAGTTCGCACCGCACACATGGCTTTTCTTATTATGGCTTTCTACTGCAGTTCAGATACAGTTTGCAGAAGCAAACTGGCTATTATAATTAGTTGTCCTTAGAGACATTCCAGAGATTTGTTCCTCTTGCTTAATCCATTTACAAAATGCAATAAACAAATACAGCTTCTATGCCTATGGCCCAGGACATCATTCATATTGTGGCAACCTGAGGTGCTGTTGTGACAACTGTCTGGATTAATTTCACTGCCCTGTGCCTACTGGGTGCTGTGATGGACTCTAACTCCCCTCCTATCCTGAATTATATTAAGCAGGCACCTAGAGAATGAATCAATGAATGTCCTGTGAAGGATGTTTTGAGGCAGGTATAAATGAAACACTAAAAGCTAACAGATAAAACTAATCCACCAATGGCTAAAGATTTAGCAGTTAAATATGTACATGTGCTGCTCTCTATGGTAACAAATGCCTATGACCTAACATTATTTGAAACTTATAACTGAAAAACAAGAAACCAGAAAATAAGTATTATTAGCATTGCGAGAAAGCAGTGAACTTCAATACTCCAAAGAGAAAACACCATTCTATGATGGTAAAGGAACTTTTGACATTCATTGACAGGGTAATATTTGCCTTTGGGTTTTTCATAGCAGGTTAGCAGCTAAGTTACCATCTGCATTTTGTCCCAAGTATGTCAGGTGACCCTTTGGGGACCAGGGATGGTGTCAAGTCACCATCAGGGTGGTTCTGATTTGTAAGGTAGATTCTTTCTAATTTCCTGGTGGTGCTCTTATTCAGAGGGGAACCTCAGTCCCAATTTCTTGTGGTCTGCTGAAAGTTACAGAAGTTATTAAACTTAACTGTAATAAATAAGATGTGTAAACTGAAGGACTAATAGTCACAAAAGGGTTAAGCATTGTAAAGCAAACACCTCCCATGGCTTGCCCCTCGACAGGGCCTCAGCTCCACCCCATCCCAGACAGAACACACCCAGGAGGGGACAAGCCTAGGGAATGCCTCCATTTCAAAGTCATATAAGCTCACAAAGGATCCTTAGTTAACCATTAGATTCGGAGCAGTGTTCATCTGTCTCAACTATCAATAAAACATTTTGAAAGACACAAATGGCATCTGAGATTTTGTCAGCTTCAGTAAAGCAAGTTCAATAACCTCTGTAGCTTTTCAGTAGCACAAGAAATCAGCATTAAGGTTCCCCTCCAAATAAAAGCACCACCAGGAAATTAGAAAGAAGCTACCATGCAAATCAAAACAAAAAGAAAAAGAAAAAACCCTATGGTGTCTTGTCACCATCCCTTGTCCCAAAAAGGACAGAGATTTTTCTTAGATTATTGCTGTTATTCTTACCCTCTAATCCTCTAGAAGGTGAGAGGGGTCTCCTGCCAGGAACACCAGGAACTGGGAGACACACGTTTAGATTAAAATGTATGTCAACTGAAGGACTTAGCCCTTGTGAGGTATGAGAAGATCATAGTGAGTAAATAAACCTGTGTGTGACTTGAATCTGTCTGTCCATATCCAATACCGATTCTGAAGCTGATATTTAGTAAGGGAATAAATCAATTACCATTAGCTTGTTTGTAACATTCATCTGATAACAAAATCAAAACCAAATGACTTATGTCCAAAAGATTGAGAACAATCATCCTGTTTATGGATGTGCAAGAAGGCATACACTAATAATCCTGTTGCCGTTGGTCAGAACTTCTTATAGAGTTAGCCTGAAAGTCCAGTTGGACTCAAGTTATGCCTTGGTGAAAAAACTGGAATTTTATGACTTAATTACTTCTATTAAAACTGGCTACACTTCAACTGTAAATAACAATCCCTCAGTACCCTGCCCTTGGAATCAGATTTATCATACAGTACGTCAAACTGCTTCTGCAACACTTTGATATAAACTGCTGTGCAGCTGCTTGATAAACCAGGAGAGACAGATTCCTGTTTACATTCTCTGAGGCCTGCATTGTCATGCTAGATGTTTATCTAACTAATGACATTAATCAATAGTTCAGATGTAGATGACCTAGTGCCATTCCAGTCTATCTGTGACAGAATGAATTTGATTCACAGGGATTGTTTAGAATAATGAGAGGGCCATTAGGCCTTACTCCCTTCAGGGACTGAAATATCTACCCAGTTGCTGTACTCAAGCACTAGACAGAATGACAAGCACCCTGTCTGCATTTATCCCCAAGACCTAGTTGGTGGTGTTTTTTTTTTTCCCATGCATTCCCAGTTATTCAGTATCAAAGGCATGAGTGGATAGGTGGCAGGGTTGCCATTATCCATTGGTATCGATCAGTAAACCTGAAGTAGATCGAGGTTGGTTATACCAGTTCATTTGAGTATGTCTTGGGACCAAGAGTAACATTTGGGCACCTCCTCGTCTACCATCCACCAGGTTACGTGAACACATTCTTACAGGAGAGCATTCATTTCCTCATCTCCTTGGTTCCATCTTGCACGTGATTATTGATGCTTGATGACATGAAGGTCAGAGCTAATGAGGAGACGGTGTTTTTTTGTAAAACAATTCCTTTGTATTTGGAAAGGATTTGGGCTTGCTAAAGGAGTTTGCACTGTTACATATTGCTTTCATTGTTCCCCTGACTTTGCTTTCCAGCTAGGGTAACAGTGGTAACATGGTGGCAGCACGTCACTTGGTCTGATCACTCAATAACTGACTTTAATGTTGATTTAACACAATCTGAACCAGCTGAATTTAATCTTAGCTGATTTACTCCTGAGATTTTCACTTCCATCCTACATGATTATCTTTGACTTCATTGTGCTAATTATCCTGATGGACTGGTCGAGATTTGATATGAGTGCTTGGTTGTAGACGTCACTACAACCAAGCACTCATATCAAATCTCAACCAGGTGGCCTCAAGCCAGGCACTTCCTATTCACTTGATTATACAGGGACATTAGTTCAATCATGTGATCCGGTTGCTGAGGAGACATAGGTTAGAGTGTTAGTGGCATTACTCTGGTATGTTTAAGGACATGCCTGACCTGCACTCACATTTGTCTGAGTATCACACAGAGATCAATCATACAAAATGTAATTATCTTTTTCAGAGTGTTCTTTTTCTGCAGAAAATCACCTGGCAGCATTTTTCTGTGTAGTAAGGCAGTTATGCAGTCCAGATTTTCTTGCCATGTAAAACACTTTATTATCAGATGAATATGAGCTGGGGGCATGGCCAAGGATGAACACAGGATAGCAGCAGATTTCTTCAGCTCCACCAATTTCATTACACTGACAGGAACTAATTACTTAAAAAATTAATTTTTGAAGTAATTTTCTTTCTAAATACATTTGTTTTATATAGTTCTTGAACTATATCTAAAAAAGAAAGGAAATATTAACAATATTCCTGTCAGAAATCACTGTGGAAATTTTCCTGTCAGTTTATCAGTCTGAAATGAGTTCCAGTAAGACAAATTCTCAAGACTCCAGCATCAAGAAAGAACTTCAGTCTCTGATAATTATAATCCAGCAACTTACTGATAAAATGATAAAATGGATACTAAAATAGACACCTTCATAGAAAAAACTACAAAACAAATAGACCTGTTACATACAGACCTGCAACAACAGAAGAACCAGATGACAGGCATAGAAGAAGCTGTGAATGACATGGAAAATAGAATCCAAGAAGAGGAAATCAACATTGAGTTTCTGCTAAAACAAAATACACATTTACAAACAAAGCTGGATGACCTGGAAAATAGATCTAGGCGCAATAAACATTAGGATTTTTGGACTGCCAGAAAATATTGAAGGTAACAATATTACTTCTTTTTTAACAACTTGGCTCCCTAAAACTTTAGACTCACCAGAAGCATTCTCTTTTGGTATCGAAAGAGCACATAGATCTATAGCTAATACTAACTCTAACAAAAAATATCCTAGATCAGTTATAGTTAGATTTCTATCATCTTTTGATAAAGAGATGGTTCTTAAATCTGCTTGGGCTAAAGCTCCTGTTAAGATTAATGAGACAACTGTGCATTTTGACAATGACTATTCTTCCATGGTAATAGCTAAAAGAAAAGTGTTTCTGCCACTAATAAGGGAGCTTAAAAAAGCACAGTTTAAAACATACCTTCTGTTTCCTGCCAAGCTTAAAATCTTCCTTCCTGATGGTCCTAAGGTTTTCGATGATTTAGACTCTGCTTTACTGTTTGTCAAAGAAAAAAGGATTTTGGATAAAATAGAAGAAATGGAATGGGCTAGTTCTTCATTAAAGAGATTGGCAACTGAAGATTCGTGGAAGACTACAGAGAAGAAGAAGAGACTAAAAAACAAATGATTTGTTATATGTTTTTTTTTCTCTCTCATCATTTTAGTTCATTATTAATCTTTTTGAATATAGTTCCTGCATTTCCAGAAAGCCACAAATATTTTGGAAAAATTTAATCAAAGTTATTCTCTATGTACAAAGAAATGTTTTGTTTCATAACCAGTCAAAATACCTGAAGATTTAATGGCAAGCTGTGATTCAATTTGTTTCTCTTTCTGAAAAGAAGTAAGGTTAGTAATTTGATACATTTTTTTTATCTTTACCTTTTTTTCCTTCTCCTTTTATTATTTTCTTTGTTTAAACAATGACATTCTATTTAGATTATGTAGTGGGCAAAGGGTGGGGGAGGGCAGGGAGAGAACAGTAATGAAAATATCATTAATAGAATAATACCATATTTATTCCTTGTAAAAGTTTTTATAAGTTCTTCAAATGATATTTCTAATTATACTTTCTTGATTATACTGCTTATGCCTGTTTGTAAATAATCTGTTATGCTTTAACTAATAATAATCAGAACTAAATAAGAGTAAATAATATGTTTTATTTTTAACTCTATTAATATAAACAGTAAGTAACATTCCATTGTATATACTTCTTACAGCTTTCTCTTACATTTTTTATTTCTGCCTCACTCCCTTTTATTTTCTACTCTCTTTTTCTTTTCTTTATTAATATATAGAAATGCTTTTGATTGTGTGGGCACAGTGAATAATAGGATTTGTATGAAAATTGAGTTGGGAGAAGAATGTTGAGTTTTATTGCTTGTTGGTAATTTTGGGCTTAATTTCACTTACATAGAGACTGTAATGATCTGTGGAATACATTGTGAAGGTTTTGTCATGTTTAGATGCATTTACACTGCTAAATGAATGTTTGTCACTAGTTTTTAATAAGTTTCCCACCAAAATGTTAAGAGAGACAATCTGAGATGTGGTCTGTCTCATGCACAGTGTCCATGAACTACTTCAGAAGCTTCAACTCACAGAATTCTCACAGAGAAACTGAAAGCAGTTAGTATAACCTTTGACATAGTTATCACATTGACACACCACAGATAGTGCTCAACAAAGACACAACTCAGTGATATCAGATATATATATATATATGTGTGTGTGTGTGTGTGTGTGTGTGTGTGTGTGTGTGTGTGTGTGTGTGTGTGTGTATGTGTGTGAGTGTGATGGCTTTTTTTTTTATATAATAATGCAAGTGTTTCTGAGAATCTGCATAACTATCCAATATGATTTATAATAATTTCTATGAATACAATATTTTACTCTATTGACAAAATGAATGTTTGCCACAAGTTTTAATAAGTTTCCCACCAAAATGTTAAGGGAGACAATCTGGGATGTGGGCTGTCTCATGCACAGTGTCCATGAACTACTTCAAAAGCTTCAACTCACAGAATTCTCACAGAGAAACTGAAAGCAGTTAGTATAACCTCTGACCTAGTTATCATACTGACACACCACAGATTCAGGAAAAATACTCTATTCATAAAATGTCAGTTATAATGAGTTTAAATGATGTAGTTTCTTGTAGTAAGTAAATGTCTTATTTTAGAAGGCATAGAAAATGAAACATTTATTTAAATGTTTTTGAAAATCTACTTAACAGCAGCATAATAATCTGTGTTAAAACTTCTGTTCCAAACATATACTTTATTATAATTCATTTAATTCATCTGATTGACAAGCATAAACAATTTTATAATTCTATTCTGGAAGAAATGTCATGTGATATATTTTAAAGCAGTAGGTTAGCATGATTGTAAAATCTGGTTACTAAAATGTGTTTGCTGTGCATTATTTTCTATAAAGCAGACAGATTTATTCTAGGGACAGCAAGTAGGATAGTGCTCAACAAGGACATAACTCAGTGAGATCAGATATATATATATATATATATATATATATATATATATATATATATATATATATATATATATATATATATATGTGTGTGTGTGTGTGTATGTGTATGTGTGTGTGTATGTATGTTTGTGTGTGTCTGTGTGTATGTGTGTGATGGCTTTTTTTTTTAATAATGCAAGTGTTTCTGAGAATTTGCATAACTATGCAATATGATTTATAATTTTTATGAATACAATATTTTACTCTATTGACAATAATGAGTTTAAGTAAATGCTCATATACAAACAATTCAAGATTTTTTTTTTGGAAGCTGTTAATAGTATTCACATGACAGAAAATAGATGCATCTTAATATATGTAATGTCTGAATCATATTAGCCAAAGTTTTTGATTTAAATGAATGTTAGAACCTAATTTTCTCTCCTCTTGATTTCTAACATCAAGATTATTTGAATGCTATTTGAATACAAGTGTTATATATTACATAGATCTATATAGTAGTATGAACAGTTTTAAAAAAAAAAAGTATATTTTAGTTTATATGATGCTGTTTTACCAAATGTGTAGTTTTGTCTTGATAGATAATTGAATTGAAAACTGTTAACCTCAGTTAAATATAACTAGTATTAAATTGATAAGGTGGTAGCTGAGGTACTGCTGCTTAGGGTAGGCGGTTAACTTGAGTAGTAAATACTACTCTAAGTTGGAGTTTTCAACTCCAGGCTGGATGCAAGGTTTAATCCTTACATTATTTTCACTTGTTCATTGTTATATGTATATAGTTTTGACATCCACAATATATTTTGTATACTCATTGTCACTACAAACAAAATTGAATCCTATACAAAATCCCATAAGAGATTTAATAAATACAGCTATATTTAAAGGTACACCTAAAAGAGGAGATGTAACATTATTTATCTTGTTATTTGTTATTTCGATCATAAGATTCTTGAGTTTTAAAAATGCCAAATGACATCTTTAAAAGGAATTTCTTTAAACATTAATGGATTGAATAATCCGTGTAAAAGGGCAAGCCTAATAAGATACATTAATTTACACAAGGCCAATCTAGTCTTCCTGCAAGAAACCCATCTCTTGAAAAAAGATATTGATAAACTAGCCACTAATAAGTATACAGTATTGGTTAGTTCAGAGCACACTCAGAAAAAAAGAGGAGTGGCTATTTTATAGAATAAAAGTATGCCCATTCCTAAAACCATTAAGTCTTTTCAGGATGACAAAGGAATGTTTTGTATGGTTACAATAAAAATTAATGGGAATACTTACACTTTAATTAATGTATATTGGATACCTGGAATTGGTATTAATACAGTGAAACATCATATTGATAAGATCATATCATTCTCTATAGGGGATATTATTTTAGCTGGTGATTTTAATTGTATACTACATGAAAGTGATACTACCACTATAAGGAAAAGAAGAATTACATCTAATGCAAAACATTTAAATGATTTTGCTAATTTTTATCATTTGAATGATATTAATAATCAGATAGATTCAAAATCATTACCATACACCTTTTTTTCTAACAGATACAAAACTTATTCAAAAATAGATATGGTCTTTATTTCTAACCAGATGGTAACAGATTTAATTAATTCCAAAATCATTTCATGTCCTATATCTGATCATAACTCAATTGTTTTTGAATTCATGATAAAAAATACTCATAATGTTCAGATCAAAAGGATACCAGCATACTTAACTCAGCTAAAAGACTATAAAGAATATATACTTTCAGAAGTACAACATTTTCTAGACATAAATAATACTCCTGAAGTATCCATTGTCTATGTTTGGGATGCCTTAAAATCATATCTATATGGACAAAGTATCAGATGGTATAATAATAAAAGGAAATCTTGGGATAAGGAATTGTTAGATATTCAAAGTAAATTAGACTCTTATAAACATAATAATAAAGAAAATATTATGGACAAGAAAGTTATTGAAGAAATAAACAAACTAAATGAGAAATACAAAGAAATTTTAACTCATAAAGTTAAAATAACTTTAGAGAAATACAAGTTTTTGTCTTATTCAATAAGCCCCAAATACTTACATAGACTTAAAAATAAAACAAGAGATTGAATAAACAAAACCATATCAAAGAAATCTTTTCTCTAAGGAAAAAGAAGAATGTTTCTAGTATACCAGAAATACTGGATGAATTTAGAAATCACTTTCACAAGATTAACCATAACAACATTAACATGGAACCTAAAGATAAAATAAAGGAGTTTATAACCACAAACATGAATAAAAGCTTAATAAACAACAGATTAAACTATTGGACAAGAGTATTTCATATACAGAAGTTATTACACAAATAAATAAGCTTAAATCAAACAAAGCACCGGGTAATGATGGTATTATACCAGAGATATATAAAATCCTTTCTAAAACTACATATTCATTAATACATAAGGTTTTATTTTGGCCCAAACTGAGTTAATAACCCCCCCATCTTGGCAATATACATTTATTTCACCAATTTTAAAACCTAATAAAGATCCAACTAGATGTTCTTCATATCGACCCATCTCATTACTTAATGTTGATTATAAAATGTTTATGAGTATTTTTGCAGATAGATTGAAGACAATCATCCCCGGCATTATAGATATAGATCAGACGGGCTTCATTGTAAATAGAAATACTTTTGATAATATAAGAAGAACTTTAACATTAATTGATTTTGCAAATAGGAAAAAGAAAGATTTAACACTTATTAGTCTTGATATAGGTTCAGCATTTGATTCAGTAAGTTGGGACTATCTGTTTACCTTACTGAAATGCACAAACTTCTCTGATGCATTTGTAAATTTAATTGAGCATTTATACAAAGGAACGCTGGCTTATATTAAGGTAGGAACATATGTTTCACAAAAAATACCCATTCTTAAAGGTATAAAGCAAGGATGTCCACTTTCTCCACTATTATTCACTTTAGTAATGGAGCCTTGGGCTAATTTGATTAGAAACAGTACTGACATAGAGGGTTTTGAAATAGACGAAAATACAACATCAAAAATTCAACTTTTTGCAGATGATGTTCTAATTACATCAGCAGGATCTAATTCTTCTATGCAGTCTTTATTTGATAAAATGATGAATTTTAAAAGTATTTCTGGTTTAATATTCAATGAAGAAAAACTAAAATACTACCTATATATACACGAAAAACTATTCGCATTAGTGATTTTACTAAATATGTACCCAATTCAGGTCAGATAACTTATTTAGGTATAATACTATCTAAAGATATTAAATCTATTATATATAATAACTATAATACCTGTTTTCTTAATATACAAAATCATTTTAATACCTGGAATAATATGTATTTTACTATGGAGGAGAGACTTACAATTATTAAAATGATAATATTCCCCAAGATTTTATACTTAATACAATCAATAATACTTTCACCTACAAAAATAATTATCAAGAAACTGAATACACTAATGTTAAATTTCTTATGGGCACCTAATAGACCTAGGATTGCATTAAAGAAACATACTAATAGCTGGTCTCAAGGGGTATTTCTTTTCCAGACTTTAATTTATATATTATCTCTTCTATTATAAAAGTTATTACTTTATTAATAGATCAGTCATATATCAAAATGGAAAGATTATTGGGAGCTAATTAGTATGCACTTCATGAAAATCTTCTTAACACATAAAAATATGATTGTAAATAACTCCATGTTGTGGTTGCTAAAGGAATTTTGTACTTCACCTATTACACCTAAACATATGGTTTGTTACCCATTAAATATTATTATTAGTTATCGTAACTTTATATTCATGCACCCTAAGTATAGGGAATGGAATTTTATTGTATTCCCTATAATGTATACTCAGGGTATGCTTATGTCATCTACTTCTGAAGGAGCTCATTTAGCTATAGATAATGATCTAAAGTACTGGTATCAGCTGATATCTGATAATAAAGTTAAAAATCTAGATTTCTTAAAACAAGAATTTGATCTAAGAGAAACTTGCTGGTTAGAGGTTCAGATCTTTAGACAACATCTCATTGATAGAATAGATCTAATGTCTATAACAGTTAAATAATCTATTCCAAAACTGATTGATTACTTGATATTAAATTTACAGCATAAAGTTTCTGATAAAGGTAAACTTTCATATATACATAAAATTATCAGACAAGAAACTTTTTGCAGTGTAGATTCATACTGGAATTATTTCACCTCTATTAATGGGGACCCACCAACTCAACAAGATAAACAATATATATTGGAATCTGCTTATAGAACTACATCTTCCATTGTCTGGAGACTTTATACATGGAAATTTTTACATAGATCTTTTTATACACCTTTGATGATGAATAAAATAAATAATAAAGATAATCTATGTAAGAGATGTAATGTAGAAATTAATGCTGACTGGGCTCATATGTTTTATGACTGTGCGAAGTTGAAAGAATACTGGAAGTCAATTAATGAATTTTTGCAGGCTCTTTTTACAGATAATTTCATTATTTCTAAGTCTCTTATATTATTCAACACACCTGTACCTCAATGTGTTAAAAAGATTAAGCTTCCCTTGTTATGGTCTATCCTAGCAGTGGCCAGGAAAATAATAACTAGAAATTGGATTTCAGATACACCTCCTTCGTTCAATGAATTTAAAAATGTTATGAATATAATGTGCCATATGGAAATAAGCACAATTAGAATGAGAACAACTAGAAAAACATCATATTATATTGTATGGGATAATTTACAAAATTTGTTAAAAAAAATTCTAATTTCAATAGCACGGTATTTTAGTTTAATTAATTGATCTGATTGTAGTGGATGTCTTTGTAAATACTTTAGTTGTTTTGTTGAATATTATAATAATACCTATTTTTAATTACTTGTATAAAATTGTTATGATATTTCTCTTATATGTTAAAACAATAAACCTGTTTTGAAAAAAAAAGATGAATATGAGCTTGCGGTTAAGTAATTTTTATTTTATTTTATTTTTTTTATTTTATACATTGGTTAATCATGTAAGCCTGATGGACACAACTGCCCCTTTTCAAGGGCAATCTTGAAGCACTAGATGAGTCACACTGTAGGCAAATGAAGGCAGAAGGAATCAAACCCTGTACCATTACTATAGGAAGTAGCTCATTAACATTAACATTTACAATACTTTGCTGCCGAAACAATAGTTGCTGCATGCCTCAGATCGAGACATTGATATGTCAGTAGGAGATTTGCCCATCTTTTGGATCTTTTGCTACACCTGATTATGATGACCTTATCTCTGTAATTGATGGCTTGTGTACTTGTGCAATGGATCCATATCCCCTTAGGCTTCTCCTGACATCCTTACTGATAATGGTTTATGTCTTGTCCAGGTTTTCACAATCTCACTTGAGAAAGGGTCTTTCAGTCTTAGCTAAAGGAGGCTTTAGTTGCTCCCTTCATCAAAAAGACTGGTTTGCACTCTGCTTGTCTGGATACTTACCAAATCTCAAACATTCCCTTTCTGATAAGGTACTTGAGAAAGTACAATGAGTTGGAATCCTACCTTAGAGATAATGGGACCAGTGATGGTTTCTAGTCTGGTTTTTAAGCTAAACACAGTACTAAGATGGCTCTCATTAGAGTCTTTCATGGCCTACTAGTTGCGGGGGATTGATATTGTTATTCTGTCTCTTTTTTGATCTGTTTTATCTACTCCCTGCGGCTGATCATGAGCCACCTCCAGATCCTTTCCTCTTTCAGTAGGTCTACCAGACTTGTTGTTGTGTCCCCCAGAGCTAAAACTGACTGAAAGTAACACCACAAAGTAAAAATAAGCAAAAATACCATCACAGAGAGGAGTAAAAAATCCAAAAGTTTTAATATATCTTAGTGCCTTGGCTCCACAAGCCTTCAAGAGATAAAACATTACACATACAAAATTCATTATATAAAAGCATCAATTACCACTCCAATTAAGTCATTACACAAAACACCAATAGATAAGTACAATTTATTACAGAAATACCCTCCAATTACACTCTAGGTTTAAACCATAATGAACTAGAGTTCCAAACTTTATAATGCATACTGTCGCTTTATACAACAATCTTTTCTTTGTTTCTGTCTCAACCCATCCCTTAACAGCTTCTAAAATGTTGCCCCTTAGACATAAACTTTCCCCCTCATGACATGAAATATAATGATGTGCTATAGGACTTTCAATTTTTTTTTTGTTTTAATGTCCCTCTGATGCTCCTGCATCCTCACTTTAAAAGACCTTTTTGTTTCACCAATAAAGAGATTACAGGAGCAGCTCAGTGCATAAACCACACCCATAGTATTACTATTTACACATTGTCTAGGGGTATAGGTCACATGATTTATCTTTTCAAAAAGGAACTACTTATTGACAAATGGAGCACTTCCCACATGACAAAGTTCTTATAAATTTTAGTTCTACACATAACTCTGTTTTTGGAATCTCAAAAATACTATGAACAGCTATGTCCCTTACATTACGTCCTTTCCTAAAAGAAAGGAGGGGCTTATTTGGTAATACACTTTTTAACCTCTTGTCTTTTAACACATAGATCCAATAATATTTTATAGCATTAAATATTTACTCTGTCATAATATTATATGTTGTCACAAAATAAATCTTTTTAGCCTCCATTTGTCTAGCATTTTTTCTCCCTATTTCTCTACACAAACAATTATTATTTCTACTCATATTATTACACTCATTCTAGTTAATGTTAGTCTGGTGTCAGTTAAAAAAAGCCAAAGATACTGGTGTAGCATCATGCTGCATGCTGGGGAGTGTGTCCTAGCTCTGGTTCTCCTGTGGATGTCTTGGCAGCTCCACATTTACTGCCCTTGGGAGATGCATTTGCTCATGAAGAATCTTCCTTCTGAGTGGCTCACCAGTAATGCAGTACAAAGTTGGCAATGCCTGTATGCTGCATACTGCAGTGAGCCTTTAGGCTGTCTTCATACTCAAAGGATGGGCGAGCCAACATCATCCTCTCACTCCCTTCCTCCACCTGCAGTCCCTCCAGCTCCTGTGCCACTAATCGAACATGGGTCATCTGGGATGTAGTAAGGACTGTATCCCACTGTACCATGGGTTTACTCTGTCCTTGATTTCTTGTTGTCATTTGAGCTGGTAGATCACAAAATTTCTTTGCACTGTCTGAAGAATTACTGTGATATTTCTGTTGCTGTCCCAGACTGGTTTGCCTCCTATAGCGCTCTTAATTATTTTTCTTCTGACTCTCTAGATTTTGGGGTACCACAAGACTCCACTTTTGCTCTACTTATTTTCACTATACATTTTCTTATATTGTTAGGCGAAATTATTAACTTGAGAGACCTTAAATATCATTGTTATTCTGGTGGCATTCAGCTGTACCTTTCATTTCCTCAGAAGTTTGTGTCTGTTTTATCCAGTTGATTCAAGACTTATTTATTATTATTATTATTATTTATTATTTGCAGTTTGTTAACCGGAGAATTCCACTAGGCCATATAGAGCCCATTTTCAGTGGAGGCCCATGGAGAAAAGCTCCTCAGTACAATAGAAAGGAAAAATAATATACATTGGTAATGTACAATTATCAGAAAAATTAGATTACAAAGTTGAAACATAGTTAGCACGCAGTAGTCAGACAAATAGCAGTGACAGATTACCAAGAATTTTATAGCTATTCAGCACGTGGTGGAATTTTAGGTAAAAACAGTATGGAGAAAATGTATCACTGGAGCTAGGCTCTCAAGCAGGTTGAGTGCAAGAGCAGTTCCAGATGGAAGAAAGGTATGTACGTAGAGAAATTTTGAAGTTGGTAGGATTTTTGGTTGCTCTAATAGCTAATGCATTCTAATTTTTAGCTATAGAATAAGAGAAGTTGGCTAGAAGGCTGGTTTGGCTTTGTGAACCAGAAGAAGTTGCTCATTCTCAGATTTAAGGGGCCTGTTCGGGAGGTAGAAGGTGAAGATAGAACTAAGGGCTGGGCAATCAGAGGGATTAAAGATAAGTTTGTGAGCAGTAGTAAGTTGTAGATTGTTGAGGTAGTTTGGAAGTTCCAGTCATTTTAGGGAGTGAAGAGATGATGGGAGAAGTTTTTTAGAATTTGTTGCAAATTTTGCAATCTTATTATAACATGTTTCAAGCTTGGCTTTTAGAGTGGTTTGAAGGTTGGTAAGTGGATGGGTGCCATACATAAGAGAAGGTAGTAGGTAAGTGGAAGCAAGGGTTTGTCTAGTGGAGGGGCTAAGGTATTGGTTTCGCCTGTAGAGCATTCCAAGTTTCTGATGAGTTGTTTTGATGTTTTATTGCAGGTAGATATCAAATTTTAGATATTCATCTCTTGATACTCCTAGAAGTTTTGTATGGTTGACAATTTCTATTTGCACTTTATTCTGGAAATAGACAATGAACATGGCTTTGTCCAACAGGATTGATTTTTTAGGAAAGGCATGATTTTAGATTTATTTTGGTTCAGGGCCAGGTGGTTATTGAAGTTTTGTATGGCTGACAATTTCTCTTTGCCTTATTTTGGGAATAGACAATGAACATGGCTTTATCCAATAGGATTGATTTTTTTAGGGGTGAAAAGCATGATTTTAGATTTATTTGGGTTCAGGGCCAGTTGGTTATTAAACATCCAGAATTCAGTGGTGGGGAAGGCTTTTTGAGTTGGAGTTCAGAAATAGAGTTGGCTGAGCAGACGATGGTTGAAGCATCTGCTTATTGAATAAGGGCTCCATTGGTGATAGATGTGTGGAAATTATTAATGAAAATATTGAGTAGGATGGGACCAATTATGGAGTCTTAAGGAACTTCATTAGGGTGTTAAGATAAGAAGAGATTGAATTTTGCCATTTGACAGTCTGTTGCCTGTCTTTTAGATAGAGAACCAGTTGAGAGCGGTATGAGAAACTCCAAACTTAGTGAGTTGTGATAGTAGTAAAGGGTGGCTTACTGTATCAAAGGCCATTGATAGATCTAAGAATATGGTATAGGATCATAGGTTCACATGTTCATAGGAAGTTACAAGGCTAATGGCCCTAGGACCCTTACAAGCCTGGCCAAGTTCTACCCTTATTTCCATGATCAGCACCTATTGGTTCTGTCCAAGAGGAACACAGGTGGAACCTTAGGTGAGAATTTATGGTTACCCATCCAACAGTCCAGATTGCATTTGAAAAGACCCAATGGCTTCCTCTGTTTGACATGAAGTGAGAGTCTATTCCAAAGGTGCGGTAACCTCTGGGAGACAAAACTGTCCCTCCAGCAGGTTCTGTTAATGTCACATACCAAGATAAGGTCTTTAGAGTGAGTAACCCATGTACCATTTGACTTACAGATATGCAGCATTTCTAATAAAGCAGGGTCAGAGATTGCCTTGCATGCAAGCACAGATCACTCCTGAGTAGTCTGCATGAAAAAGAATACAGTGACAGTAATTTCTTAGGATTATAGGATCATGGGAAGTTACTAGGCTATTTTCCCTGAGGCCCTTATAAGCCTAGCCAAGAGTTTTGCTCCATGTTTAGAAAAGTCAGCACCCAAAGCCCTGTCTAGCAGGGACACAGGTGGAATCCTAGAGGTGTATTTTCTGTTTCCCATCCAGTTATTCAGGGTGTGCTTAAAAATGGATATAGGATCATAGGAAGTTACTGGATTATTGGCCCTGAGGGCCTTATAAGCCTAGCCAAGAGTTTTAAACAGCACCAACGTAATCGACAGGATTCAATCCAGTGCAAGAAAACCCCAATGGATTTCAAGTCCCTCACCTTAACCACTCGGCCTCGATTACAACACCCATGGCCACCCTCAAATGAACACCTTTAAATCCGGGCCCCTCTCACCTACAGCCCACTGTATTAACCCACCATGCCACACAGCTCTGAAAAATGTCATGTGCTCCCCATTGGAGAATTGAACCCCGGTCTCCCACATGACAGGCAGGGATACTCACCGCTATACTAATGAGGAAGACAGTAAATAATACATTAATTTACAGCCATATCCTGTCTATTATCCACTCGAACTCAGGACCTACTACACATAAGTCCATAACTCTACCTCTAGGACAGACACTGAAGACCATGAATGGTAGCTACTATGTTCCCGGAATCATGAGTTCTGTTAAATTTTCCAAAAAAATGAGGTCAGTTGTAGTGCTGTGTCCAGGTCTGAAACCATGTTGTGTAGGAGACAAGAGGTGATTATGGAGTAGATAGGACATCAGCTAAATGTGGATGCACTTTTCCAGAATCTTAGAGATAGGGGAGAGGATAGCGATAGGATGAAAGTTGGAGATGTCTTTGTTTTTGCTCCCTTTATAAAGTGGGAGAATGTAGGCTTTCTTCCATAATTTGGGTATGTAAGAATCTTGAATGGATCTATTAATTAGGATACTAATGGGAAATGCGATGGCTTCGACAGTGATCTTTAGAAAAGTGAGGGGTAAGTTGTCAGGTGCATTAGATCAGGGTTTGCGCTTAAGGAGTAGTCTTTTAATAGTTGTGGTAGAAATGGGGTTAACAGTAAAGTTAGTGTCAGAAGGAGTGTTGGGTTTACGTGAGGATGAGTTGCTTGTAGAGACTGAGAAAGTAGAGGATGTTTTTGGAGGAGCAGTGTTACTTATGCTACCTCTGTCCTGGGGAATGCTAGCAGTAATGTCAGCTATACAATTTATAAAGAAGATGTTAAAGAGAGAGGCTGTTTCAGGAGAATGTTTGTCAGGATGTGAACATGGATTGTTTTTTTGTGCCAGGGTTTAGGAGAGATGAGATGTTATTCCAGAATTGTTTATGTTTTTTGTTTATGGTTAGCCTGCAGTTTTGTGAAGTACATTTTTTTGTGTACTAGCTTTTTACCTAGTTAGAAAGCTGCTTAAAATGTATCAGGGAGTCTTAGTTTCAGTTATTTTGATAATGTTTCCAGGATTTATCTCTGATGTGCATCAGATCTGTAGTAGATTTGAACAGCCATGGAGTGCAATTAGTTTTGATTCTTTTCCTGTGGAGTGGTGCAAGGTTATTTAGTGTGTCCAATAATGTAGTATAGAAATAGTCAACTGCATTATCTAGGTGGAGAGTTTTAGTTTGTGCCAGTTAATCTTTTTTATAGGTTCATAGGTTCATAGGTTAGTACTAGGCTAACTGCCCCCCTTGAGCCATTTTTAAGCCTATTTTATCCCTTGTGAGATTCAAACCCTGCACCTTGTGTTTGTAAGGCAAACACCTTAACCATTAGGCCACCCTCTCAACCCCTTGATATCAGAGAAGATTAGAGAGTTGAAGGCAGTTAGGTTCCTTATCTATTTGTACTGGTGTTGGTTTTGTAAGGCTGAGGGGGAGCATTGGATAAAGGTGGGGAGGTGTTCACTCAATGTGTCTAGAGACATATTTTCTATTTCATGGATATGATTTATAGCAATAGGGCATATTCATGAGAGAAATTAAAAATACACCCAAACAGTTTTATTTAAAACCCAAATTTGTTTAGCATTTTCCAGAAATACTGCTAATAAAGTAATCTGTCTCATGTTATCATGCTATAATTCATTTGGATATTTTGTTGGGATGGGAGACTAGAACCCAATCTAGGATGGATCCTGTGATGTTATCCTTGTTTGGTCTGGTTGGGGTGCTTATGAGCTGAGTAAAGGTGAATACATTTATATTTGGGGCAGGGGAGTTCAAGGTCAGGTTTTGCCAGTTGATATTTACATCACCTAAGATAATGGTTTCATTTTTAATGTTAATAGAGATCCAGGTGAGAATTTTGTCTAGTATGGGGGTAATGTTTTCAGGGAATATGTAGAGAACTATGATACAAAGATTTTTGCAGGTGTTAATCTTTAGGAAAGCAATAGTAATTTTGGTATTGGTGAGCTGGGGGATGGGATTAGTGTAGGGTACTGTGTTGAGAGTGTTAGGAAAAATTAGTACTACTTGAAATGCATCCAAGGCTGGGTTGGTCAGTAATAAGCTTAAGATCAAGACATGCAAGATGGTAGCATTGGTTATCCAGATAACTCTTAGGCCTTCCTCTTTGCTGGTCTTGTCCCCTGACATTTTGCAAGGGGTACAAGTTGTACTTTATGTCAAAGATGCATGATCTCAGAGTGATTACTGATAACAAGTTGACACTCAAGGGCCATCTTTTGGCTGTCATGAAGTTGGTTCCATCTTCAGAATGTCAGTCAAACAAAGCAGCTTATTCCATCCCCTGACCTCCATATTAGTGTGTGCTCTTGGCTCCTCCCATCTTGACTACTGCAATGACTTATACCTAGAACTACCTCATATGGCTCTTGGATCATTACAATTCACCTAGAACTCTGCTGCATGGCTACTTAATAGGGTCTTTATTTTGTAACATATTAAACTATTTTTTTCTGATTCTGGACTTGCTTCCTATTAAGCAGCACATAATTTCTTGTTTAAATCTATTTATAGCTATGTTCATACCTCTCAACCTCTTAGAGCAAGAAATCTGGTCAAAGCCTTATATAGAAGTTGGGCAAAGACCAAAAAATAGGGACAATCTTTAAATATTGCTCTTATAAACTGAGAAAGTTAACAGAATAACAGGTTTTGCATTATCATGAATTTTCTGAGGGGTATGCGTCTGAAACTCAAATGTGTGTAATTATTTTCTAAATTTAACCTTTAATGATTTGCCACTAATTTGCCAGAAAACCAAAATTTTATGAAAAACAGACCAAAAATATGAAGCAAAAATCTGGACATTCTGCAAAAATCTGTACAGTTGAGAGGTGTGGCTATGTTTCTTTCTTTATTTGTTTGTTTGTTTACTTACTTATTTATTTAATTAATTAATTAATTAATTATATTTGTGTACCGGAAGTTGGTACTGAACACCTTCCAAAACCATTCGTCTATGAAATAAAGTGAGCATGGAGAAAACCAATGAAAGTATCTCAGACACAAAAACCTCCTTCCTATGAACCTCTGATAATGTACCCATCAATTCTTCAATAA
Source organism: Protopterus annectens (assembly GCF_019279795.1). NCBI lineage: Eukaryota > Metazoa > Chordata > Ceratodontiformes > Protopteridae > Protopterus > Protopterus annectens. The sequence continues at coordinate 1,781,744,893 of NC_056729.1, forward strand.
CACATGAGAAGTACTCCCATCAGGTATGACAGGGAGGGAGGGAAGGAGGCATAGTCTGGGGACTTCCAGGATTAGGGGATACATTTCTGTCCCATAAGAACAGAGTTGGGGTCATGGCTGTGTCTGTAATGTATCTGTGAAGTGAGGCAGACTACAGATTAAACCAACTATCAATATAGCTAAAGTTGATATGACAATGGAAAGAGTGTGTACCTTTCCATTCAGATCTTTGCAACCCCAAACAACAAGGTCCGTATCACCTAGTGTATTTCTAATGGGTCTATATTAGAACATTGACTTTTTAAAACGTTGAATGTTTTAATATCGACCCCTATTCAGTGAATGCTGACAATATCGAATATGCAGGACAGCGAATTTTTTTCCCAGGGAAAAAAATTTGCTGTTCCGACACACATACACACAACACAAACACACCAAACAAACAGCAGACCACACACATACATCTAAAACCCTACATATAACCCTACACTAAACTGTACACACACCACTAGTTATCCACTTAGCTTAACCCAAACCCTAACCCTAAGGTCCATCACTATCGCACACTCACCTCATTTTTTTCTGGATGAGAATCCTTATGTGATGAGATGAGCCACATAGAAGGATTTCCTGACCACTGTGGCAATGTGGTTATCTAACTCACCTACCCCACCCTAACCCTCATGTCCACACAATCGCACACTTACCTGACCCACACCCTAACCCTAACTCACCTACCCCGTGCCCTAACCCTCACGTCCACACAATTGCACACTTACCTGATCCCGACCCGTAACTTTCCACCATTGTGCTGAACATAGTGAAGCCACAGGAATGGCCAACCGAATTCCGTCGCTAGGAAGAAATTCGGTGTTCCGCAGCTTCACTATTTTCAGCGTTCACTGAATAGGGGTCAATATTAGAACATTTGAAGTTGTGAAACTTTGATGTTCTAATATAGACCCCTTTCTAATATACACAATGATGGTTGAAATCTTCAATGAGAATACAGGATTTGAGTCACATATGCTACAGATCACCATTACTTCATATAACTGTTTCATCCTCTATTCCTCTTGAGGAAATGGCAGATTTAACCATTTTTAAATAAAAAAATACATGTTATTGACTAACTCAAGTGACATTAAAAACAACTTTTATTTTATATAGCTAAAGTTTAAACAACTTAACACCTCAGCTTATGCCTGAAAAGGTTACATTTAAACATTCAGCTCAATCAATTAAATAACAAAGAAGAACCAATAAAGAGTTACTTCCATATCAGCTGACTGCCCATAATTACAAATATATATCTCAGTGACTCCCACACGAATAGTATGAAAAGAGGAGTGTTACTAAAAGATTTTCTAGTGTGTGTAAATAGAAAAATATGAATCAGTTAGTACATTTAAGCTGAAAAGAAGGAACTGACAGTTGTATATCTCTACAACAAATCTTTGCTGTATAATTGGTTGATGCACACAAATGTAGTTATCAATGAGTGGATATATGTGCTTGCATCATTTATTGCTGGGATAATAGAATGAATAAGAGGCACTGATGAGATCAAATAAAACAGGAAGTTTTATTGGAGGATGGAACAACAAAAGTTACAATGAAAGGGATTATAATGTAGACATCTAGAAATACATAATAAACCTGAATGTGCAGGGGCTGAGAAATGCAACATATGTTTGGAATGTGGCATGGTTCTATATTTCTTGGACAAGGCTGCTGACTAGAATATGAAAAATTGAGACTGTCATACATGTCATGAAAGTTTAATTTGTGGCATTACATTTACAGTGAATAACAAAGAAGTTTGTTTACTGAGGAACTGAAATTCTTTGTACAAGAATTTTATTGATATATCTACAAGTGTCCAAGGTGAAATTCCATAAGCATTGCTTTTCTGAAGCACAAGACAGTGAGGAATGCAACGTCAATTGCTGTTTTCATTGGGAAATCACTGTTGGTGCTATTTCTGACGTTTCCCTTCTTTTGGAAGATTTCTCCCTTCTTTGAGTTGTTGGAACTGGGAGTGGGGATGTTTCATAGAAGGACTAGTTTTGTTTTCTTACAAAAGCATCATTACTGGTTTTCATCTACCCAAGGCTACCACCAGCTCAGGCCACTAGGTCCTCAGTTTAATATCTCATTTTCAAGTCATTATTATGAGAAGTAATACACCTCCCCCAGGAATCCCCCAGGAAATCCTACAGCATCAGTTGAATATTATTTTGTTCTGTATCAAGAACTGATTTATATATGGGGCTGGGGACTGGCATAAGGTTAAGGTATTTTTTTCACAGACACAAGATAAGGGTTTCATTTTCACCTTTGAAAGTGAAATTGTATAGGCTTAAAATGACTCACAATGGCAGAAAATCTAGTATCAACCTATAAGCCTTTATTTATGCATCTGCTAATCAGGTATGTTGAACGAATAATAATGCATCCATTTTACACATCACCTGGGTTGCAGGCAAAAATTATGACAAATACAGCAGTAGAATAGACAGAGCAGAAATGCAAAAAAATATGCAATGTGGAATTTTATCCATCACCATAAAATCCATAACACGTAGAGTGATGTATACTGATAATAAATCATTCAAACAATTTTAAACACAACCTTGTGATTTTTTTTTTTTTTTGGTGAGGCAGCTTGCTTGTTTATAGTAAAGTTAAACATTTTGATTTAATGCTGTTGTGTTATTTAACATACTTTTATTTTTGTTGTTGTTGTGAAATTCAATTATTTGTGCCTGGCTCCTGAGCAAAGCTTTTTTGTTAGGAAAAAACAGAGACCCCAGGGAAAACCACACAGGCAAAATGATGATATGCAGGTAACAAATGAAAGGCACAGCAGTATAACTGAGCCAGAGAACCATGTTTTGTAAGTAACAACACTAATATCTGCATCACTGGGCCACCAACAGTAGGTTCATGGCTACATAATATTCTTTGACTTTATGTTTCAACTGTTTATAGAATTCAAGTCCAGAGACACATTTTCTGTTTCATAGAGATGATTTGTAGCAATAGGGCATATTCACGAGAGAAATTAAAAATACAACCAAACAGTTTTATTTAAAACCCACATTTGTTTAGCATTTTCTAGAAAATACTGCCAGAGCAAACACAGATATGGATAAAACTACTAATAAAGTGATCTGTCTCGTGTTATCATGTTATAATTCATCATTCATTAACAATATATTCATTTGTTTAATGAAAAACTAAAACTTTATTCAAAAGTATTTAATTTGCTGACAAAGCATCATGTGGGTGGAAGTGTTTGCTTAACTGGAAAATTGTAGTTGTCAGCAAAAGTTCAGCTCACCCTTAAAGACCAGGTACAGAAATAATTGTTAGAATGTTATGATGTGAAAGAGGATGTGTGAGCCAAATTTTTATATATGTAACAAGTTGATGGGTTGCATTTTTGCACTTTAAAAATCCTATGACACTCAAAAGGGAAGTCAGTAACTGACATGCCTCAGCCTGTTACGAAGAACAAACACCCGGGAAACTGTTGCCTACATTAAGCCAGTCCAGAAAATACATGCAAAAGGTCCCTTATAGATTACTGCTAGTGGGCACACTGGAGCCAAGTAATGCTAAAGTGTCAAAGAACTAACAACAAAAATTGTTAGGCAGGAGAATAACAAAGAAACCAAGTGTGTGTGTGTGTGTGTGTGTGTGTGTGTGTGTGTGTGTGTGTGTGTGTGTGTGTGTGTGTGTGTGTGTGTGCGCGTAGGTGGGGGTTGCAGCTTTTCACACTTTAACTGAAACGGAAATGGAACTTAACCTCTTCTTTACATCAGTGTAGTTCATACAAAGACACTGTAGTCGTGACAAGAACAGTTAGACAGCAAGAGTGACACTTTATACACAAATATAAAGCAATTTGTGTGCCAAGTGGGTAAAAGATTACAGAAAATCTACACAACATGAACATTTTTTCACACTCATTAAGATGCAATTCTCCCCTAAAAAAAATCTGTTTGAGTTTCTGCTACTTCGTGCCTCATATTCATGCTGATTTAATACACGAGTTATGCCAATGCATAGTATGCATTCTTGTTACAGAACACTGCTCCAGCATGTGATTTCTGTGTTTTTCCCATTAGCCCCCTTAAGCTGTAGTTTATACACACGTGAACTATGTGGTTGTTGTCTACATGTGAACATGTATGTTAGTGGTTTACTTGTGAAACTATATGTTTATTTACATGTGAACATGTATATTTCTTGTGTACAAGTGAACATATCTACATGTTGAGAGGATAAACTGTGGCTAGTGCAAATATCCTCATGTATATGGGAGGTAGAGCTACACTTTTTGATGGACACATATTCCAACATGACATTACCACTCTGTGGTACTTCCCAGCAAGCTGATTTCTACCTCATATGCACTAGATCTTTGCCTGTTTGCAATAAAAACCTTGTATCCTAAATCAACCATGGATATTCCTCAGAAAACATCAGTGGGCAGCAAAGCATACCTGACTGTCAACAGTCAAATGAGGTCAACAACGCACACAAAACACTTACCATACACCCTAATAACTAAATTAACAGTGAAACAATACACACTGTATATTAGAATGAACCTTTTTCTAACCAAACTGGCTAAACCTATACCCATACAAATGTGGACTAGTAAAAATAGCTTTCTAGTTTACCTGCCTATAAAACTTCATTGCAGGTAATATTAATATCATTCCTTATTTCTCTTCAGCTCTTACTTTTCTGTTTGTCATTTTTATATTTTACTATACATACTAATAAAGTAAACACAAACTATTTGAACTTGTTATTATGTAAGAAAGAAAATAGTTATTTTTTCAGAAACATATAAAAAAATATGGTAGGAATACTTTTGCATTATGCTAGTATGCACCCTGACAGGATAAAAAATAATAACATATAGGGGCAGTTTTGTACAATGGAAATATATTCTACTGAAGAAAAAGAATATAATGAAGATATTAATAAAAGGGAACAGGATTTTAAGTGAGGGGCTATCCTTGTAAAGTTCTTATCGAATCTTTAAAGAAATTGTCTGTTAGGAATGTTATAAATTTCTCAAATGCTGATATCACTAAAGATAAGTGTAGTTCCTCCTTAACACCATAAGATGCAGTTGTTTGTTTTTTTTTCAATCAATAAGACTAAAGCTGTGTTAATAGCAATTAAAAAGGATGATATCACTATTACAGTCTTGTAAAAATTAATTGGAATTTTTTTCAATGGTTTCCCTAAAGTTTTAAAGATTTTAGGAGATTCACCTGAATTTGTCACTAAGAGGTCAGTCTTATTAAAATATATTTTAATAACAGTAAAGAACATGAAAAAATATTAATAGAAAGGTCTGATTTTTTTCCTTTAAAAATCTTTATTTAATTATCACTTGTGACATAGGCAAATTTACATTCATATAAAAGTAATCAAACTATATTTAACATAGCAAACATACTTCACGCATGTTGCTATATATTATATAACCTAAGCAACATTACATAAATTATTCAATTTCTCCCTTTTTTAAACAAGAAACATCTTTATTAAACCATCACTTACTACATAGGCAATCAAACATTTCTATAAATGAAAATGAACCACGTCAACACAATCCTAGTTACAAGCATTTTACATCACAAATCATACTGACACATTCCCAGCTGCAAACATTGTACATAACTTATAATCTACCCAATCATTTTCATTCAAACATTACATAGCTCAATTAAGTCCTGCTGCCTTTTAAAACTCATTCCTTCCCTGTATGTATTGTTCCCACAATTCCCATTTTTCCTATGTAGTTTGCTCCTACCCTTTTTTAAAGATCTCAATTCCAGTTGTTTTATCTCTGTTATTTTATTCACTACTTCTAATATAGTTGGTTTAGATTTTGATTTCCATTTTCTAGTAACTGCTTTTTTGGCAGCCACCATTATTAGACAAAGCAAGGCCTTACCATGCCGAGGCAATTCTGATTCTGTATCATAGCTCATCAAAATCATCTCCCTCGTCAGACCAATCTGCCCACCCAGCATCTCTGACAGTGCATCCTGCAGGAAATCATTAAACTCTCACAACTCACCACACTCCCACAAAATATCTTCCCAATTATTTCTTTCTTCCCTGCCACATCTCCAGCATTTACTGTCTGCCTGAGGAAAAATTCTCTGGTGTCTACTTGGGGTATAGAAATATCTATGTAAACATTTCCCGCCAAAAATCCTAAATCTTCCAGACTGTGTTGCATATTTGGGAGACACACATATATCCTCCCATTGCTTCTTTGCGAATTGCTTATTCAGTCTGTCTTTCCACTCCTTTCTAATCTCCTCTGATTGATTCTCATAACTATCATGCAATATTTTATATGCTCTATTAATTATTCCTTTTTGTAATGGCAACTAATGTTCTTGATTCTACTAAAAACTACCAGTGCTGGTCTTTCATTTAGGATCCCCATTTCTTTCTCTTTGCCTATACACTGATATTAATCCATGATAGGGAAGGCAATCTCTAACCTGCAGCCCAAATAAATTATTGGCGTCTTTCCATTCTATCATCTTCCCTCTCTAACTATTTTCTCCAAATACCTTGGTTCCTTTGCCAGATTTCTCCAATAAATTCCAGCCCCCTCTTGCCTATTGTCTATATCCCTAATTGAAGTGATTCCTATCGGAAGAATCTCCTTTCTCCAATCCCATGTTGGCTTGATTCTTAGAATACTTTCTGCTACTTTATTGATATAATATTCTGTATGATTATTGTTATTTTCCTTAAAGGCCTGCATCCAAAATCCCAGTCTCTCCTTGTTTCTTGAGCTTCCCCCTATTTCATCATCATCCCTTAATACTTTAAATTATAGTTTTCTGCTTGTGTTACATATAGGAGTCTTAACTGTGTAGCTCTGAAATACCCCTACAAATTGGATAATCCCAATCTGCCCTGTTCTACTGGAAGAATCATCTTATCTCACTTGCCTCTTGCTGTCTTCCCTTCTAAGATAAAGTCTTTCAGCACTTTATTAATTGCTATCCACAACTTCTCCTCTGGTTGATTATAATATATCTGACCTATGTATAAATCTAAAGGGACTAAAACATTTTAACTGCTTGTATCTTACTAGCCATATCCATATAACAAAAATTCCATTTTCTCAGTTTTTGTATTATTTTTTGTTTAGTCCCTTCCCACATATCCCTTGCTGCCACACTAGAATATTTTTTAATCCATACTTCTAAATACTTAATTTTATTATGTCCCCATAAATATGGATACTCCTAAACCAATTCATGTGTGGGTACATAGTTTACTGCTATTGTCGTTGTTTTAGTTTCATTCATTTTGTATTCCAAAAAGAACTGATATTGTCTCAAAATGTTTCACAACACTGTAATGTATCTTTCTGATTTTGTCAGGTATAAAATAATATCATCTTCAAATAAAGCGAGCTTTTCTTGACTACCAAAGCAATTATTTTCTTTTTTTTTTTTTGCCAATGGTCTTTGGTCATTTTATAGCTAATTGACCACCTATTTATTGTTCGTATATGTCTAAAACACATTCTAGTCTAGGTTATTTTAACTGTTGTGTCTCTAATGTTGTTTATATTGCACAAAGTAGGTATGACTACTATGACGTTAAGGACCAGAATATATGAACATCGGTATGCCACAAGAGCAGAAAATATGAACGATGCATTCTACAAACGTAAAACTAAATGCAGTAAATGTAAAGCATTTTATTTATTTATATTTGTTGTTGTTGTTATTGTTGTTGTTATAGATTCAGTGGATTTAGGAATTAGAGGTGGTAATCCTTAAACTTTATTAGAAATGAAAGAGTTGGAAAAAATGTTACTGAATTCTTATATAGAACCAGGAATCAGTAAGGTTATTACATATAAATGTGTTTTAAAATTCAGATCTTTAAAATACTGAGATGTTTTGATCGGTGTATAATTAATCATGTGATTTTTTTTTTAATGGTACTGATATCGTGAGTAATTAGATGGTCATTAGTCTGATAAAGTATTTACCAGAGTTAGATGAAAACATTGTTTTAAATACAGTTTCTGTTCCTTAGTACATGGCTTTGTTGTTTTTTTGTTGTCTTGATACTGGGAGAACTTATGGTATTCAGTTCCCTGTCCTGTTTTGAAAACATGTAATGGGCCAAGAAAAAGACAACTTTCACTGTACCTTCTAAAAGACTTCTGTGAACTTTTCTTAATTAAAATTGAAGTGACCGTAGTAGGGTTTTACCTTAGTGAGAGAGTCTCAGTGTTGAGGGTCTAAAATCTAATGTTATGGATGACCCCTTGTGATGCACTGAACTGGGGGTTGTAGAAGATGTAGGGGACTTCTCAGCCTGTCAGATACAGGAGATGCAGATTTCTTGGTAACTTTAAGGGTTAAAGGAGGTACAGTCTTCTCTATAACTTTGACAAGAAAGTTTTTAACAGTAGGCATCATTCTTTTTGACACTTCCTCAGATACATGAAAATAAATATGTGGGTGCTCAGGAACCTTACTTTTCTTTTTGACAAAATCCAAAGTAGAATGCTTAGTTGGCTTTGAGACCAATGGTCAGATGATCTACAAATAGATGAAGTAATACTGGGCTCAACAGAATCTTCTGAAGCAGTACTCTTTGCACACCATGATTTTATTAAATAAATACAGCTGTAAATTGTCCATACGTTCATAGTTCCATGGGAGGTTACTAGGCTAATGGCCCTAGGGCCTTTACAGGCTTAGCAGTGTTAAACCCATGTTCCATAATTGACCTTGATCAGATAGTCATTATCCGTAGAGTGAGTCTATGATCAGCATCAAATATTCCTGTCCATGAGGGACATAGATGCCACCTCCAGGGTGAATTTATGGTCTCCAATCCAATTGTCTAGGTTGTGCTTGAACAGAGTCACTGACAAGTTCTGCTTCGTGTAAATTGGGAGTTAATTCCAGAGGATTGGCATTTTCTGGGAGATAATATCTGTCTCTCCAGCATGTTCAGTTAATATCACAGGCTAGGTTGAGATCCCTGGAGTGGGTGACTCTTGTCCCATTTGATTTGCAGATGAGCAGCATTTCCATTAGGGCAGAGTCAGAAACTGCTCTGTAGGCCAAGCACAAGTTTCCTTTCAGCAGCCTGTAAGATAAATAGTACAGTGACAGGGCTTTCAGTCTTTCCATGTAGGTCATGGATCTGAATTTTTTGGTTGAGAAACCTCTATGGTCTCTCTAGTTGCTGCAGGTGTCTGGTGAGGTACATGTAAAAGGGAGCACCGTACTCAATTACTGGTCTGATGAGTGTTGAGTACAGAGGAGTTATAACATCCTTATTCTTGGATACAATGCCATTACTTATGAGATGCACAACACAGAAGGCTTTCCTTACCACTGTGAACACATGGTGATAGAAGTTTAGATTGCTGTCAACCTGAGTTCAAAAATCTCGCACCACTGGTTTTGAGCATAAGGGGGGTGCTGTCAATATTGTAATTTGCAGGGACTTCATCTTTGCCAAAGAGGATAATAATACACCTTTTTGCATTTAGTTTTAGTCTGTGGCTTTGGCATCAATCATTTGTCTGTATTAGGCCTCTTTTGTAATATGTTTACATTGTTTGGGGACTCGGTGATTGTGCCAGGTTTGCAATCATCAGCGAACTTGGTAAATCACAGGTCATCTTTTTTTTGCTTAGACTTTCGAGAAATAGATTCCAAACAGTAGAAGGCCCAGCACAGATCTTTGTGGTACGTCAGTGGTAACCGGCCTACTGGTAGAAGTGAAATCCCTACCTTTGAGAGCAGGCATTCTGTCAGTGAGCTAGTTGGCTACCCATCTAGTGATGTATGGGTTAATCCTCAGCTGGGAGAGTTTTTCAATGATACCTGAGTGGGGGATTGTGTCAAAAGCCTTGGCTAAGTCAAGATATGCAGTATGTACTGTTTTGACACATCATCCATGGCTTTGGTGACATACTTGAAGAAGACCACCAGGTTCAATAAGCATGATCTACCCTTAACAAAGTCAAACTGGGCCGGGTCAAGAGTTTGAAGGTCACTTATGCCCTTGTTGATAAGGTCCATGATGATTCTTTCCATGGCCTTGCAGATAATGCTGTTTAAGGTTATGGGTCTATAGTTCCCAGGGTCAGTTGATAGACCCCCTTTGAGCAAGGGGATTACTGTCACTGTTCCCCATTTTGCTGGAACAAAGCCAGCATTCAGGCTAAAGTTAAAGAGAGTGCCAAGTGGCTCTACTAGGTCTTATATTTGATTGGTTAGGAAGCAGTATGGGATGTTATCTGGTCTCATACAGGGCGTGTTTTCGGTCTTGGAAAGCACAGATATGACTTGTTCTTTGGAGATATCAGGTAGAGGATTGGTGTCAGGTATGCTTTGGGGTATGGCTGATGGGTACAGGGGAATGAGGTTTACACCAAATCTGTCAGCTATCAGGATGGCAATTTCCTCAGGGTCAGTATGAGAGGTTCCATCCACTATAAGTTTGGCACATAGTTGTCCTTCCTGTGATGAAGTGTGGAAGGGGATTGTGCATCTCTTCCTTATACTACTCAGGAGTACATGTGAAACCCACATTCCGTGATTAAACTGGGGAGTAACCCAAAAATAGCAACAACCAATAGATAATTTACAAAATATTAACAACTTTAGCAAAGTTGTCCTGATGAAAGGGCAGATGAATGATAAATAAAACATTTTTAATAAAGAAAAGTTCGCACAGTAATCTTACTTTCTGAGTTTGGCAACAGTAGCAACAAACTAGACTACAGGAATAAACAAAAAACACAGAAAAAGTCTGATGAAGCCAAACATAGCAGAGGCAATCAGCTGACCTAGATCCAAAATTAAACAATAATTTCTGTCAGAAAATGTATTGTAAAAAGCTAAAGTGCACAGGTATAACAGCAAGTAACAGTATTATAGTAGTGGACAATGGAATAGGTGAAATAATTATTATTATTATTTTTAAAAGGCAGCTTGTGAGCATCTTGATTGTTGTCTGGAATGTTCACATGACAATTAAAATCTGATGAGGGAGACCAAAATGTTCCATTATGAGTCAGAAGGGAGCTGTTTAGCACCCTGGGAGAGTTTTGATTGTTGAGTGGTCCTAATGCCTGTGACCTTAGTCCTTCAAGTCACCTAGTGTAATTACCCAGTGTAATCAGAACTTAACTGTTTTAGTACATTTATTTAATTAAGTGATTGAGTAACTGCACCCTAGCAGAAATACTGGATTTTGCTACTAGTATCTTGGTTAGCAAGCAATTTATTGCAAGATTATCTACTATAATGGGAAACAAATATTTTACTTTAAAAATACAATTTGAACAAGGTATAAGGCACTACATAATTAAATGTTTTGACACAATAGTTTCTTTAGGTACTTAGGTGGCTATACCTAGCCATATTATTGGCAGCTTTGCTATCATGTGTTTTAGACATGAAGAATTATGCTGCATGACATTTTTTTCAGTAGTATTAGTTTGTTAAGCTATAAAATGTATATGTCCTAAGACACATTACTTGGGGTATTCAGCAGTAGGCAAAGTATGCATTAATTTACAATATATTCTCATACAATGTTAGTGCAGCTTTTAGGTAAATAATATGCATCGTGACTTAAACACAATCATGAGAAATGAGCGTAGCATTGTGCCAGTGATATGATGGTATGATACATGCAAAATAATTCAAAACAAGCATTAATATTTACTGTGAATGAAATAATGTTAGTGTTTATAGGTGAATAACAGGCTAACTGCTCTGAAGAGGTATTTTAAGCCCAGCCAATAACTTTAGAGGTTTACTATCAAAATGTTGATCACCCATCGTCGAATGTACATACTGTCAACTCCTTTATGCGAAAGCCGTAATGCCGATTCCTCAAAATAGAAAAAAAAACACCGAACGTCGACATTTCTGACCACTCCACACCACAAAACAAGTGCTACCATGGGTCAAAAGGGAGGCGAGATTTTGCATTTCGGAATATCGGTGTTCAACATTATCAACAGTCGCAGTTCGGAGTTCGCGTTAGTGGTGTCGGCAAGGGGTGATCGACATTTTGATAGTAAGCCAACTTTAGATTAGGATCAAACCTTGTACTTAAGAGGTGAAGACATTAATCATTATGCCATATAAATGGTGAGTTAATGGTGACAATATACTGTATTAAGCAACTACTTACACGCACTGGATTGAGGAAACAGGCTGCTCCAGGAAGACTGCATTTGGAATGGGAGGGGTGACACTCTGTTTAGGCACAAAAACATAACCATTATGTAGTCAAGATGAAGCCAATATATATATATATATATATATATATATATATATATATATATATATATATATATATATATATATATAACATGAACTAGCTGCATATGTGGAAACAGAAAGGAAAATATCTGAAGGGGGAAGGTCAGTGAGGGAGTAGGAGGTAGAAACCCAAATGGAGTTTGACCCAGCTCAAGCCAGGATATACGATATTCATGAGCTATGTATATGTGGTGGTGGGAAATAGAGCGGAGAGACATGAGAAGGGAAGGTCAGTGAGACATTTGACCTGTTCCCAGAGTTCACTTACGGGATCTGCAGAGTGCATGAGAACAAGTAATTTTACCCTTCTGTCAAGATATCTAAGTAAACTGCAAGTGAGAACATAAGATTAAATCAAAACGAGAGCTTCATCTGATGGGTTAGGTAATCATTGTCATATTGACCACCACATCCCCAACTCCAGTTATATTCTCAGATTAATTTGACTGCTATCACAAAATATTGACATCTCGGAGGATAATGAAATGCTTTGTCATAATATAAATGACTTCTCATTCCTAGAAATTACTACAGCCTAGAATGAAGAAATACCTTACTTCAAATCAGTATAGAAATATAACAGTTAAAAATCAAACAAAACTAAAATATTGGTTATTAAGCTGGTAATTACATTACACTAATTCATGTAAGAAGGATAATGGGGCAGCATTATGATTCAGTCAAGCTTTTTCTCATTTCTCCAAGGTTTAAGGTTCAGTCCTGACCTCTAATCACTGTCTTATGGAATATGCTTGTTCTCTGTATTCCTGCCTATATTTTATTTTATTCCCATTTTTTCTTTATTGCCCTTCTGATGACTGAGTCACTCACATCCCCCTGCTGTTTCCACTGCAACCAATTCTACAAATTCCTCGATAGAAACATTTGCTTTCCCTTCATCCTGTCAACTTACAAAGAGTGAGAGGATGTTAACACTAAAATTGAAGCCATCATGTACCAGGTGTTAGTGTATTCTCTAATTTAAGCCCCAGTCCTGCCCCTTAGCACTTACACCTGTGTTCAGCTACAGTACAATCATTGTTTGGGGGTCTTCAGGACATACTGTTGTCCTTGCACTACCTTTCTCTGATGCTAGGCCCCTTCTCAGTGTTAGCACTACAACATACAGGGTAGTATCCCTGTCCACCCTCAGAAGGGGCACAATAGCAATGGTCCTTCACTTCTACATTCCTTGGATAGTTCCACCACTGTTGAGGGTCATTTTGCCGGAACTGCAATTAAGGCTTTGGTCTTTTTCACCATAGAGTCAATCTAAGTACATAGGTTTGCACCAAGTATTCCATTTTTTTTTTTTGCACCTAGCACAAAACATGCTGATTAATTTGTTACTCTGAGCTGTCCATTATGTTTGCAAGTTGTGCCTGGGACATGGCTGAAAAGGGTCTGAGATGGATGACTTAATTCACTAACCTGGTTAACATGAATAAAGAAAAATATAGAGTTTAAAAATGCCTTATTTTTTGCATACAGTGGTTTTTAAAAGGAGGAAGCGATGCATAAATAATGTAAATGTAAAAAACATTAAAGATAAGTAGTATACAATAATAAATTATACAATGGAAAGTCCATTTACCAGCTTCTAATTGACCAAAATGGCTTTCACAAGTGAGTAAATCTTAGAAACTGACTCTGTGAAGAAAAACTACTAAACACATTTAAAAATCGCTGTTGCCAGTAAAGGACCAACATCTGTCTTTCACTAAGTAGCAGTGTAACTATTATATTATAATTTATAGTCACTAGACCAAGAAAAATACGCACTCATACTTTCCATTTCTCAGAACAATGAAAATTATAAAGTTCTTTTTCAGCAAACAGATCCAGTCTTACTGTACATTAGTATATCCCTAAGATGCTATGGAATTCATTTTTTTTAGGTTAAAAGTATTACTATTGAAAAGTTCATTGATATTTTAAAATTGGTTAATAAGGACTTTTCCTGTAATTTTACTAAATGTCGCAAATCTTTAATTAATCTGTTATCCGCAAAGCCCACAGATCAATAATCAATAACACAAGTTATAGTGGTGGTACTGTAACACCATCACCAGCATTTATTTTTACCTTCACTGATATGAATAATAATAAAAAAAAGATGAATAATATTATAATAGTGATAATCTTAAGAGGTTTGTATATTATTCTAGTTGCACAAAAAATCATTATCTTGTGTTTACAGAACAATTTTATAAAATACAGATTTTCTCAACAGGTTCTTTAAAGTCAGTCATGAAAGTACTCTTAAAGTCACTAGTAACTCCTCTTACTGTATCTAACTGTCCCTCCCCACTAATAATAGTCACAAGCATTATTTAAGCAGCATATTTTATATAGTGTGAGACAGAAGACATGACATATGTAGTTGCCACTGGAGGTTTCTGAGAGATCTACCATTTGTTGAAAATTCTCCTACTGAATGTAATTTCCCAAATAACATCTCAGTAAATGCAACATTATCTGAAATAATTTTACACATTTGCTGCAACGTGAGATAACAGCATATGCAAGCAGGTTTTGTACCTTTACAGAGCAATTTTTTCCCAAATAACTGTATGACTTCTTATTTTTCTTTCGGCTGTTCCCGTTAGGGGTCTCCACAGCAGATCATCTGTTTCCATTTCTTCCTGTCCTTTGCATCTTGCTCTGTCACATCAACCACCTGTATGTCCTCTCTCACCACATCCATAAACCTTATCTTAGGCCTTCCTCTTTTCTCTTACCTGGCAGCTCCATCCTTGGCATCCTTTTCCCAATATACCCAGCATCCTTCCTTAGCACATGTCCAAACCAACACAATCTCACATCTCTGACTTTGTCTCCAAACTGTCCAACCTGGGCTGACCCTCTAATATACTGATTCCTAATCCTGTCTACCCTCATCACACCCAGAGCAAATCTTAACATCTTTAGCTCTGCCATGTCCAGCTCTGACTCCTGTCTTTTTGTCAATGCCACCGTCTCCAACCTATATAACATAGCTGGTCTCACTACCCTCTTGTAGACCTTCACTTTCACTCTTACTGATACTCGTCTGTCACAAATCACTCCTGACACTCTTCTCCACCCAATCCACCCTGCCTGTACTCTCTTCTTCATCTCTCTTCCACACTGACCATTACTCTGAACTATTGATCCCAAGTATTTAAACTCATCTACCTTTGACAACTATACTCTCTGCATCCTCACCATTCCTCTATCCTCCCTGTCTTTTACACACACATATTCTGTCTTAGTCCTGCTGATCTTCATTCCTCTTCTCTCTAGAGCATATCTCCACCTCTCCAGGGTCTCCTCAACCTGGTCCCTACTCTCACTACAGATCACAATGTCATCTGCAAACATCATAGTACACGGGGCCTCCTGTCTGATCTCATCTGTCAACCTGTCCATCACCATTGCAAATAAGAAAGGGCTCAGAGCTGATCCTTGATGCAATCCCACCTCCACACTAAATACATATGTCACTCCCATCTCAGACCTCACCACTGTCACACTACCCTCGTACATATCCTGTACCACTCTTACATACTTCTCTGTCACTCCCGACTTTATCATACAATACCACAACTCCTCTCTAAGCATATGCTTTCTCTAAGTCCACAAAGACACAATGTAACTGCTTCTGACCTTCTCTATATTTCTCCATCAACACTCTCAGAGCAAACATCACATCTGTAGTGCTCTTTCCTGGCATGAAACCATACTGCTGATCACTAATCATCCCCTCCCTTCTTAACCTAGCTTCCACTACTTTTTCCCATAACTTCATGCTGTGACTTATCAATGCTATCCCTTTGCAGTTACTACAGCACTGCACATCACCCTTATTCTTAAAAATCAGTACCAAAACACTTTTTCTCCACTCCTCAGGTATCCTCTCACTTTCCAAGATTTCATCAAACAATCTGGTTAAAAACTCCACTGTCATTTCTCCAAAGCACCTCCATGCTTCCACTGGTATGTCATCTGGACCAACAGCCTTTCCATTCTTCATCCTCTTCAGAGCTGTCCTTACTTCCTCCTTGCTAATCTGTTGCATTTCCTGATTCACTATCCCCACATCATCCAATCATCTCTCTCTCTCTCTCTCTCTCTCTCTCTCATTCTCTTCATTCATCAGCCCCTCAAAGTACTCTTTCCATCTGCTCAACACACTCTCCTCGCATGTGAGTACGTTTCCCTCATTATCCTTTGTCACCCTTACTTGCTGCACATCTTTACTAGCTCGGTCCCTCTGTCTAGCCATTCGGTACAGGTCCTTTTCTCCCTCCTTAGTGTCCAGTCTTTCATACAACTCTTCATATGCCTTATCCTTAGCCTTCGCCACCTCTCTCTTTGCCATGCACCTCATCTCCTTATACTTTTGTCTACTTTCTTCATCTCTCTGACAATCCCACTTCTTCTTCATCACCCTCTTCCTCTGTATATTCTCCTGTACTTCCTCATTCCACCATTAGGTCTCCTTGTCCTCCTTCCTCTATCCAGATGTCACATCAAGCACCTTTCTAGCTAATTCCCTTACCAGCTCTGTTGAAGTTACCCAGCTATTCAGTAACTTTTCACTGCCACCTAGTGCCTGCCTTAACTCTTTCCTGAACTCCACCTCACAATCACCCTTTTTCAACTTCCCCCATTTGATCTTGCATTGTTGTCCGCATATGTCATTTGGCAAAAGTTTTATACCGGATGCCCTTCCTGATGCAACTAACCCCATTTATTCGGGCTTGGGACTGGCATGAAGAAATGTACTAGCTTGTGCATCCCCATTGGTTGGGTTCACATAACTGTGTGACCATCAGGTTATTATATTTAAATAACAAAGGTAACAAGAAGTTTTGCCCTGCCTAAAAAAAAAAAAAAAAAAAAAATTCATGTTTTATCAGTCACAGGGTTACTTGGTGAGTTTTTTGTCAGGTTTAAATCCTTGAGTTTGCTGTTAGCAGATTGTATAGTGATGTCATGTAGGGGCTGTGAGTTTTCAGCATATATGAGATTCCTGCCTATCATCGATGCACATACTTTGTGACAATGACTTTTATCTCTGCAGTGTTTCAATCACCCATACTGTATGCAACTACTGAAATGGCCAGGGTAGTAAATTACCATTCTCTGTCATTCTTAGGTGTAAGCTTAAAACAAAGAAAAAAAACATTTATAATACTGCTAAGGCCACACAAGCCAGAAAAGCAAACGTTAACTTTTTTGGTGTGTACAGCATGTTAATTGTCATGGTAAATTAAATTACCCTGGAAATGTCAAACATTCAAAAATCCCTTCATCTTCAATAATATAGTGGATTATATCATAAAATGTCTAATGGGATTTGATGACAAAAACATATAATGCTGACTGTCACGCTGATCCTTAAACTATTATGTACATATATATGTGGGTGCTGTCTGTCTTTTGTGACTTTTCAAGCTACAACTATGGCTAAAGCTGACCATTTTGATATTGAATGCAATCCCTCCTTACTCGTTCAAATGTGCTACCCCTTGTAAATAATTCTATTAATCCAACATATTTCTTGAATTGCTTTGGCTTAGAATTTTGTTTCCACCATTCTGTACTCTTCATGTTTGGGTGTCCCCTTGATATTCCTTTGTTGAACACTTGGTCCCACCAGGCTAACTCTCCATGACTCATTCACTCCTTCTTGCTCCTCTACACCAGGACCTGCCTTTGTCCGCTTCCTCCCACATGCCTTCCGATCCTCACTTCACCCCTTGCTAAAACTGCTGAAGCCCCCTGCTGTCCTATCACTGCCTATGCTGCACGTTTCCCTTCTTCTCCCTTTAAATTCCCTTTAAATTCCAGTATCATCACTACTTTCCTGCTTTCCCTTTCATTGCACCTCATCTCATCTTCTGATTCACTTCATATCTCATTCGATTCTCTCTTTATGCATGTCCCTGCCTTTTCCACCATGTCAGGTTATTTACTTCTGTATTTTCAATTGCACTCATCTCCCATACCTCCTTTTAACTTTTTCCATCTAAAACATCCTCCATATCCCAGAACTCAGAACAAGCCCCATGTCCGCTGCTATGTTGGAACATGAGTAACTAATGTATTCCCTTCTGTCCTTAGCCTTCCATCCTGTTCTTTCTACAAGGTTACTAGTCTCTTTCTTATGTTACATCTCATTTTACCTTCTTATTCCTTCCCTTTTGTTGTGACTCTCTAACCATCTACTGCCTCCTTAATATTAATGACTGAGACTGAAACTGTCAGCCACACTAAAGATAATAAAACCATGGTTTTAGTCCCACTAGGTCCTCTCTCTGTAACATTTTATTTTTCAACAAAAGCTTTCTGCTTATTCAGTTGATTAGTAATAACCCAACCTGCATCTTGCAATTCTCTGCTGCACAAAGTAGGACGTACTCCCACACTAAATGTCACTACAGAATGCCAAACTGCAATATCTATAGCTCATACCTGTAGCATTGGTGGGTGCTTTCTTTCACTGCTAAGTGGTAGCGCCTACAGTTCTACATGTTCCTTTACTCTTTTATGTTCATACCTTTCTCTCTCTCTCTTTCTCTGTTTTTTTTTTTTTTTTTTTGCCTAAATCTTTATTTTTCTCTGAGTGTCTTCTTTTGTTTTACAAGCAGCGCATTGTCTAACATTTAAAGGTAGGCTTTAATCCATTGAAGTGTGTGTGTGTGTGTGTGTGTGTGTGTGTGTGTGTGTGTGTGTGTGTGTGTGTGTGTGTGTGTGAAACTTAGAGTATAATACCAACTTCTGAAAAAATATCTTAATTTCTCTTGTGTAGTTTGTACTAATCCTTTTATCAGTGTGAACTGTTTAATAACTTTTCTTATGTTCTCTTTATTATGTTTCACTTGGTCATTGTCTAAGTCATGTTACAGGAGCATGTTCAGCGTGGTAACTTACTAAAGACAATGGTCTTTGTTAAACCACTGGATTGTTGATCTGACAGAATCATCCTAAGTGTGAGTATCCTTTCATGGTATGGAACTGAAAGTAATGCCCCTCCTTTCATTTTCCTTAAATTTTTTGTTGGATTCTACTTTGCACCAATTATATTTTCAAGTAACATATGACTGCTGCTATGTCTCAATTATTTGCTGACATTTATAAATCCAGAACATCAAACAAAGTATTCAGGATATGAAAACGTTTACCAGTGTGGCTTCAGTTATATGCAGACTGCATCCATTTCAAACTGCAACATTAACTAACACTGTGAACATCTACACAATTATGTATTACATTATTCTGAACTTTAAAAATAATGTATTACTGTTCAAAACAATTTATAGCACTGATTTGCACAAATAACCTTATACTAAACCAAGTTTTCTAAATTATGTGTATGAAAAGTTTTAACATTAACCTGAAAGGTTATGCAGCCCCACCTGGTGGCCACACCTGTAATATTTCATACTTTGGAGAGGGGCTGATGAATACATTTTTCCTTTTTTTTTTCCTGTTTGTTTGTTTGTTTTGTTTTCCCTATAAACATTTAGCATATGGTTTGAGTAGTTAGAATTACTTACTTATTTCATACTTGAAAGACGGTATTGCATAGTACTGAGATATAAACAATGTGAACTAAGTCTAAATACAGTCAGACACCCCCTGGTATGAGGTTTGTGACATGAGTCTGTTAAGGTCTTTGTTTTTCCTGGTTATAAGAATCTGGCCCCTTTCTAAATTTCTAAGAGTAGTATTTAATAAATACATAGTTTATAATTTTAAGTCACTGTACAGGATATATATATATATATATATATATATATATATATATATATATATATATATGAATTTTTTTCTGGATAGGGCATGTTGGTTAAAGTAAATAACCTGTGAAAGAGTGAAGTTAGCAGATTTGAGCCTCATCCCTGAATCTATATTTGTGTGTTATATGTATCTCAGAAAATCATTAATCTAGACTCAGAATCTGAAACCACTATTTAAATTCCTTCCTGAAGGCAGTATTAGTAATGGATACGAGACAGACCATAGATAAAAAATTGGCCTAGAAGTCAAAATAGGGATTGTATTGTGCAGCTATCTCAACAGACTTGTATGCAAACAGTGTGATTATTAACCTTGTATTCATATAAAAGAAGCCAGATGGCTGTTTCTAATAAAATAGAAAAATGAATTTGGTGTAAAGAGAAACACATAGCTTTAAATGTCCATTTCACCTAAATGCATATAATGTGTGTATATGCATATACACATTTACATGAGTGTGAGTGTGTGTGTGTGTGTGTGTGTGTGTGTGTGTGTGTGTGTGTGTGTGTGTGTGTGTGTGTGTGTGTGTGTGTATGCATGTAAAATATATGAGAAGCATATATATATATATATATATATATATATATATATATATATATATATTTAGATATATATATATATATATATATATATATATATATATATATATATATATATATATATAGGTGTATTTCATGAGCTTGAATGTCCACCTGTACAAGCAATGAAATGAATGGCAAAATAAATAAAAACTATAAAGAAGAAGGATCACAAATTGCATGTCTTTTCTTGTGTGAGATTGGTCATTTCCAGTGTTTCTATTTTACTTTCATTTTTGTGGTATTTAAACTCAAAATTTGCATGGGTATGTGCTTATTTGCCAATCGCACACCACCACTGTGCTGTTTTAACCCTTTGCAAGGTATCCTAATTGCATTTTTTCCCTTACCAGCACTCCTGTGTGAGTGAGGCCCTTGCCTGCAGCTACTGTATTGATTTTATCCAGCCCTACTCACACCTATAGGCACCCTCCTCAGATAGTATCAAGAAATAGATTCCAAACAGTAAAGGGCCAAGCACAGATCCCTGGGGTATGCCAGCGGTGACGGCTCTAGTGGTAGAGGTTGATTCACTAACTTTCACAGCATGTGTTCTATCAGTGAGCCAATTCATTAACCATCTAGAGATGTAAGGTTTAATCCACAGTTGGGAGACTTTCTCAAAGATATCTGAATGGGGGATTGTATAAAAATCCTAGGCCAGATCAATATTGGCAATATGCATTGTCTTAACTTCATCCAGGCATATCACATAAAATCAACGGGCTGTGACAACATTGCAGATTGCTTATAGTGCTACCCACCACATACATCTTCCTGACACAGTTGAATATGCACTTCAACAAATCCTTCACATGGACTATGTTCCCATAGAAGAGTGCATCAACATGCATCCATCTGAATTGGGTGGGGACAGAAACCCATGAATGCATACATAGGCACATCCTGACTCTCCTAATCTGTGAGGTATACTAACATGTCAACATGGACCTTTTCTAAATCGACACTAGTAATATCCTGGCTGTGTATAACACACATGTGAGTTGTTAATGCTACATCCTTCTCTGTTACATCTGTTAGATGTCCTCAAAGAGGTCCTTGAGGGCTGGCAAGATGACAAAACTATCATCCTGTGGAACTTGACCAGGCCACAACATTTGACCCAAATCCACACTGAGGTATTCATTCAATGCTGCCAGATGTGGCCATAAACACCTATATCACCAACTGGGTCGACCAGTGGATCACATATGTGGCATCTAAATATTTTGAAATGTATAAAGTGACCCATATCTCAGGTCCAGTGATCAGGTCCATACATCAGGACTGTCTGCTAGACCCTTTCCTATCCATTATTTAAGTCACAGATGTCACAAATGACATACACATCCTGTGTCCAAACAGCTGTCTGAAGGACTACAGATTGTGGGAATCATTGACCCCAACTGTGATGTTAGTATAATACAGACAGTATCAACGCATACCAAAGATTGTTGCCACAGCCATGACAACATGAGATGAAACAAAAATGGGGAGAATTGCTTACGTTATACAAACAAATGTACAACTCAAGAATAATGTAGACATCACACCCTATAAGCAGACCAACTGGTATGTGACCTGTGTCCTTGGGTAGATGGTATGTGGAATATCCACCAACATGAGGCCACAGTGCTGAGTACTCCCTTGTATGCAACACAACTACTGAGTATGTGCAGGACATCCACATCAAACGCCATAATAATTCCATAGTTCGCAGCCTTCGTCACACCAATAACTGAGTGCAATGTACTCATCTTCATGTACCTCCCTACACATCTTCCAGTGATGTGTAACTGAAGTGTACTCCATTTTCCCCAGGGAGCTGTCACACATCTTATTGGCCATACCTAGGTATTCTTTTTGTTACATAAACATTATTGTCTGATGGTGCAGAACACCCATCAAGGTGTTACACCAGATGCATGTGTGATAACTGTTCTGGTGATGCACACAGTACATGCATAGTTGTTTGACAACATTGATGCCATGGGTTATATTTGTGACAGTCTGGATTGTGCCATATATATCTGCCATGCACACCAGTCAACTACAGTGATCCTAATGTCACGTACAGGTATAGCAGTGTCTCTCCTAACACCTCCAGAAGATGTTACAGTGTCAGGACGGTGTGTTTGATTACCCTCATAGATTGCTGACATGTCAGAATAGTTGCACAACTGTGTTTGTCAGGAACCATCTATGATCACTCAGAATCATATAGGGAATTACTGATGGTATTATTCTGATATTGTCCATGATTGCGCCTGCTACTTTTACTGTTGTCCATGAGCCTGTAACTGTGTTCCACTTGTTGAAGACCTTTGCTGACCTTATACCCACATTCAGGCAAAGCAGTTTGCACAGCTTCACAATATGCACCCAACCCCAATTGTATATAACATCCCATGATAGATGTCCTCTGCATTGTTGATGTCAGGATGCTTATCTCACAAAGACATCTTCTCCATTGTTATGTCACTTTGTGTGACAGTCAAATAATATACATTTTCACTGTGCAGTCCATACTGTACCATATTGATAATGTAATTAGTGATCCTGCTACAGCTGTCTTCCTTTGACATGTCCTCATCTGCTGTACATTAGGAAGTTTCACCTGCCCTCTTTCCCAGTGTTCATTCCTACAATTCTTCTTTGTGTCCCTATTCAATACGCACACTTCCCTTGACTGTTTATTTTAAATGGCAGTCCATCTACTCTTACAGATCATTTGCACAACTTTTATACAGAATGCCTGGAATGGGATTTCACAGTACTCTGCACTGTGTACACTGTCCTGTACTGTGTTTGGACCTTATACATTACTATATGTTAAACCCTGGTAATCCTTGTGGCATTCCACCCAATCCCACAAACCCAATTTGCTCTATTGTAAAGATGTTTGCTTTCTGTGCTGTTTTGTACATTTTCCAGACCAGCAGCTCTGTTGTCAGC
This sequence comes from Protopterus annectens, assembly GCF_019279795.1. NCBI lineage: Eukaryota > Metazoa > Chordata > Ceratodontiformes > Protopteridae > Protopterus > Protopterus annectens. Next base: position 1,781,768,603 of record NC_056729.1, read on the forward strand.
CATGAAACTGTGTGCGAAGCCTAGTTGGAGTTTATTGAATCTCATGGTGTAACTATATCCTAGTCTGTTAAGAAAGAAGATTATTCTGTTAAGGGCAAGATAAAATAGTTGTTGTTGTTGTTGTTGTTGTTGTGTCTTTTGGCTTTTCTCGGTTAGGGGTTGCCACAGCGGAACTCCGGTCCGCTAATGATTGGAAGCAGATTTTTACATGCCGAGTTGCCAGCTCTGACGCACAACCTTCAACGAAGGTACGCCCATCCATGCATATCTCCACACAGAAGACGCTCTAGCTGAGAATCGAACGGGACAACATCTTACTGTGAGGCGACAATGCTACCGCAGCACCACCACCGCATAAAATAGTAATGACAAAAAAATCACCCTGGTATATCACCTATTTTTTCTCCCTGGGATAATAATTTATTCTTTATCGTGACTCTCTTGTAAAATGGTTTGTCATCATTTCATATTCTTTGCTATGAAATTAGGCAATGCACAGTATATCATATACATCTTTAAGTCTTCCATAATTAATGAATACATTATGCTGTGAAATACTTTTTTGCAATCTGTCTATGCCATAGTTAGGTTTCAACCCTGTTCATGGCTCTGTAGTATGGTCTTGTTTAGCAATAAATGATCATTTGTTATACATAATTTTCTTTTGTCACTTTTTTGTTCTAGCCATGACTGAATTTTATTTCTATGTGATTATACACTGTGTCCAGATCAATTCCAGTATATCATTTATATACTCTTGGAAGACAAGTTATTGGTCTATAGTTCTTATGATGACTTGCTGGTTCACTGTTAAGGAATAGTAGGTTTTTCCCTGCGATTAACCATGTTGGTGTCTACTGGGGATATGCATGTAAATACTATTCAGTCAGGGCTAAATCATTATGCAAAAATGCTAACACATTTAGCTAGAAGGTAGGGACTGCATCTCAACCCAAGGTTTTCCATTGATTAGCTTTCTTAAATTTGTCTAAATTCCTGTTGAGTTCTTCTTCATCCAGTTTCATATCCTTTATATTACAGCTTCTTACTGTTTCTATAAGTTCTTTTATCCATCCATCATCTTTGTTATGTTCAACAAGGTCTTGATAAAGTCTTTTCCAATTTCTGTTGGTTTCTTCCTTTTTAAAGTGGTATCACTATTATTTTGTTATTTGTTTTGTTTCTCTGTTTTCTATAAACCTTTTTACATCTAAACAAATTGCTTGTTTTAGAATTTTCTTTTGTATTTCTGTATATATTTTCTAAGTTTGTCTGCTTATGCTGATATTTTTAGTTGATTATTTGAGATAGTATATGGCAAATCCTGATTTGTTTTAATGCTGTATATTGCTTTTTAACACAGCTAACAATTGAAGGATGTTTGATTACCTGCTCTTTTTTCTGCATTTTACTAATGGTGGTACTTTTTGTCTGTTGCTTTATAATTTTCTCTCTTCAGTGCTTCCTTTGTGGAATTCCACTTGTTCCCATCCTCTCATTTGTTGTTCTGCATTTTTGTGGTAACACTTTCTTATTAGTTTAGTTGCATAGTAGAATATTGTATTTATGTCTGTTATGCTGCATGAACCAGTTAGACGTTGCCCGTTCGATTCTCAGTTAGAGCGTCTTCTGTGTGTCGACATGCGTGAATGGGTGTTCCTTTGTTGAAGGTTGTGTGTTAGGCCCGGCAAGCCAGCACGTAAAAATCTACTGCCAATCATTAGCGGACCAGAGTTGCACTGTGGCGACCCCTAACCGGGAAAAGCCGAAAGAAACAAACAAATGCAGCATGAACCTCTCGTAATAGCTCTGATTGTTTTGTTCTTCTGTTTTGCCAGTTTTCCCAACATTTTGGGCTTTATTTACTTTCTGTTGTCTATTTCTTTAATCTATCCTAATATGTCTATTAATTTCTATTAAAGCAAGAAGGTCTTCCCACAGACCATTATCTTCTTGAATTAGAGCTTCCTATTTGCTCTCTGTTTCCTGCTCTTTCCCTTGCTGCATAATTCTAACTGGACTTAGATGCATGTCTACTGCAGAAGGTTCCAGAATTTTATTCTGTGGTATATGCTCTTTACAAGTTCTGTCTGTTGCACCATTGCCCTGTGTTTTATTGATTCATCAGGTTGCGATATTGCCAGTATTGAAACTTCCACACTAAATCCTTCATTTCTCATTTGGTCTATCACTTCTACTTCTTTTTGTTGCTTTTCTGCTTAACTAAACATTGTGTTTCTCCATACATTCCACTTTTCTTTTTTTCTTATACTTTCATTTGTAAAATTGATCATGTCTGGTTATCTTTGCTCATAGGTTCATAGGTTCATAGGTTCTTACTAGGCTATCTGCCCTAGGGCATTTATAAGCATAGCCAGAGTGTGTTTGGCTTTCGCCACCCATTTTAAATGAATTTTGCTATGCCCTTTTTCGAGGTTAGTATACTGTGCCTCTGTCTAACAGTGACACAGAAGTGATACCCGGGGTAAACCTACTATCTTCCATCCACTCATCAAGATTCCTCTTGAAGAGAGTCAATGAGGGACTCTGCCTAACCTGGACTGGGATTTTATTCCAGAGTGAAGGGAGCCTCTGGGTTATGAATCTGTCCCTCCAACATGTCCTATTTATTTCAGTGCTGAGATTCAAGTTTCTCGAGTGCGTAGCTCGATGGGATTTGGATTTTCTGAGGTGCAGCATGTCCATTAATTCCAGGTTGGACATGGCTTTATACATCAGGCACAGATTGCCTCTGAGCAGGTGTAATGCCACTGAGTAGAGCTGGAGTTTCTTTAACCGGGCAGCATATGGCATCTGTTTGAGCCCTTTGATCCTCTTGGTGAGGTACTTTTAGGGTCTTTCCAGTTGCTGCAGGTGTCTGGTAATGTACATCCCAAAAGGGGCATTGTACTCAATTATGGGCCTGATGAGGGATGAGTAAAGAGGCACAATGACCTCCCCTGATCTAGATGTGAATCCCTTCATGATTAGGTGGGCTATATAAAATGTTTTTCTAACCACTTTGGCCACGTGGTTGTCAAGTGAGAGATTGCTATCAACTTGGGTCCCCAGGTCCCTAATTACTTCTTCTGTACTTAATGGATTACCACTTATGCGGTAATTTGTGGGCACTTTATTTTTGCCAAAGGGGATGATATACATTTTTGGGGTTAAGCTTGAGGCCATGGCTCTGGCACCAGTTGTCTGTTTCTATGAGGCCCTTTTGTAGGATGCTTGTGTTGGCTGGAGAGTCTATTATGGCACCCAGTTTGCAGTCATCTGCAAACTTGGTCAGCTACAGTCCTTCCGTGTTAGCCTGTACCTCCGAGAAATATATACCAAACAAGAGAGGCCCCAGGACTGAGCCTTGTGGGACGCCACTTGTAACTGGTTTGGAGTCTGACATGGCTCCAGCAATTCTAACCATGTGGGTTCTGTCCTTGAGCCAGTTTGCAACCCATCTAGTGACATAGGGGTTTATATTTAAGCTGGTGAGCTTATCTATATTGCCCGAGTGGGGTATTTTATCGAAGGCTTTTTCAAGGTCCAGATAGGCTGTGTGAACCACCTTCCCCTCGTCAATGGCCTTGGTGACTGTTTCAAAGAAATCAACCAGGTTTAAGAGGCAGGATATGCCCTTAACAAAGCTGAACTGGGTAGGATCCAGTGTCTGTAGGTCCCCAATATCTTTATTTATGAGGTCCATGATGATCCTTTCCATAGCTTTGCAGACCAAGCTAGTCAAGCTTATGGGGCGATAGTTTCCAGGATGCGTTGAGGCACAACCTTTGTGGAGAGGGACCATTGTTGCTGTACGCCACTCTTTGGGTACATATCCTGTAGTAAGGCTGAGATTGAACAGTAGTTTTATGCTTGGGTTTAGTTCTTCTTGGAGTTCATGTAGGACGCAGCCCGGGACACCGTCTGGTCCCATTGATGCTGTGTTTTTTGCTTTGGAGAGGGCGGCTCTTACCTGAGCATCTGAGATGTCAGGGTGGCAGCAGTCTGCTGGGATAGATATTTGCCCTTTTGGTGGGGAAGGGGGGGAGAAGTTTGTGCTGAACCTGTCAGCTAGGATGTTGGCAATGTTTGTGGGTTTGGTGTATTTTTTGTCATTTTGGACTAATTCTGAGCATATCTGGGAATTCCCACCCAGGTTCCTAACATAACTAAAGAAAGCCTTGTGATTATCCTTAGTGTCCTGTGCAATTTTTCTCTCGAAGCTGGCCTTAGACGATTTTATGAGTGCCCATAGTTTTTTGCTAATACTGATCAGAGATGTCTTCCCTTTTTGGGATTTTGCTCTATCATGTAGTAGCTTCCTCCTTCTATTGTATAGTTTGTTTATGGCTGGGGTGCACCAGACAGGACGCCTAACTTTGGAGGATTGGGTCTTGGTTTTATTTGGGATTGCATGACCCATGCACTCCTGAAGGTGTTCATAGAATGTGTTTATAAAGGATTCTGCGGTCTGGGCTGTATTTTCCACAGACCCGGGGGCTTTGAAGGATTCCACCTCGGTTTTGAGGAGTGTGAAATTTGCTTTAGAGAAGTTTTTCACTGTGGTTTTCTGGGCAGGGGCTGGGGTCGGGATGTGAATATTTAGTGAGATTAGTTTATGGTCTGATCTTACCAGTGAGGGATACACTTCTAGTCTGGAGCATAGAGTCCCCATGTTGATGATGATCAGGTCCAGTATGTTTTCCCCTCTTGTGGGAGTGGCAACAGGTTGTTCCATAGCATTTGAGTTTGTAAATTCTAGGAACCTTTGGGCTAGGGTGTTGGAGCTAGAGTAATGCTCCCAGTATACATTGCTTATTCATATCTTCTTTCTTCAGAAATGTTACACCATATTAGATTTCTCTCTCTCTCTCTCTCTCTCTCCTTACCCAAGTCTATATGTAAATATTTTGATCTGGTCTGTTCTACTGAAGAGCTTAAATTCTTATCTCTAACTTTGAAAAGTTTCTGTGATACAAATAGTTTTCTTTCCCCTAACTTCTTTCTTGAGTCTGATAAATATCTTCTCTGTGGAAATCCTGGATTTGTTGCATAACAGATACAATGTATACTCTCTTTCAGATTTAAAGTAAGTAACCTTCCAAATCACTGCAGTGGTGGTGGTGGTGCTGCGGTAGCATTGTCGCCTCATAGCAAGATGCTGTCCCATTCGATTCTCAGCTAGAGCGCCTTCTGTGTGGATGCATACGTGAATGGGGCATGCCTTCATTGAAGGTTGTGTGTCAGGGCTGGTAACCCGGTATGTAAAAATCCACTACCAATCATTAGCGGACCGGAGTTCCGCTGTGGCGACTCCTAACCAGGAAAAGCCGAAAGACACAAACAAAACTTCCATGTCCGCAGAGGACCACAAGATTTCTAAATGTGCTTACTTAACCTATAATTATTACTGCTGATTTCAACTTATACCACAAAGGGTAAGTATACCTATAAATTCCTGTAATTAATAAACAATAACACTTTTGTACAAATACTTAGGTACCCAGCTAGGGGGCAAAAACACTGCACCTACTCATATGATATTGCGCCTATAGTATATTCATCCCTGGTAAGATCTGATCACAGAACAATAATTTTCCCTTTAGGGCATCTAATCCCACCACAACAGCTACTTTTGTTTTCAAGGACTTTAAAAGTACAAGGATATTAAAACTATATAATTAGCCATATGAATTCAACTAAAATATTTCCAGCCCCCAAATCACCATAGCTCTTTACAGCCATGAGATGCATCCAGGTGCCTCTGTAGTTACATCTCACTGATACCTCTAGGCATCAAATACTGCATCAATAATTCCAAAACCATGCTACACACAAAGTATTAAAAGATTTCATCTTAAAGCTTGCACACTTGCAAATTCAACTGTACTGATAGCTGACCTCTGTAGAGTACAGGTAAAGAGCTACTAATTGTTGTTTTTATAATATTTATTTATATAGATATAGCCAGTAACACAGCCTCATATGAAAGCTCTCAGCTAGATGAACAAAATGCTGCTGACATTATGCGTGTAACTGAGCATTTACTGAAATATTGTAAGTTGTTTACAAATGATTACAAACATACTAGTTACTGTAACAAGAAGCAAACAATAAGTGGTAATGGCAAACAGTGCCTCCAACCAACAGTCAATTCGTAAAAGCAGAACAAGGAGGCACCAGACCTCAGCTGTAAATAGCATAAAACATTTTTAATCCAAAGACAGGTGAGCGCTTTCATGGACTAAGCCACTTCATCAGACAATGTAATGAAAAACCTTTCAAGTTTTATACACAGCAGTTCAATTAATTATGCTAATGCATAGCCCTTCCCTTCTTCTGACTTAAAGTCATACTGCATTCAGCATAAACTCTTCTTCAGTTAAAATTCAAACACAAAATTCCTTTCTGAAGCTCACTTAACAATCAGAGCTCTATATAAAGCTGAAATTAAACTTTCTATACAAACTTGACTGTAGCAGTAAGAAAATATTATAAAAAATACACATTTTAAAACATATATATATATATATATATATATATATATATATATATGGGTCTACATCATAAGATCGATAGACCATTTGATCAACATTCATTTGGTCAACAGCTCATTTGGTCGACAACCAGTATTCAAGGCACTTAACAGGGATTTGCCCCCCTCCCCAATGTTGTGTGACCCTGGAGTTGATATATATAGTTAGTGGGTGTGGGGGGGCTCTGGGGTGTCGGGGGCGAAGCCCCCCACCTATTTTCATTTAAAATATGTAGTTTTTCTTGTATTTTCATGCTTTTAAATTAATATAAGTGGCCCCCATACCCCCCTAACTATATATAACAACTCCAGGGTCGCACAACATATCTATCTACAATGCTTTATTTGAATGTTTACAGTGCCGCATTATTAGTCTAGATTTGTTTAAGTATTTTATTATTAAAGATCCAGTTATACCTATCATACAGGGACTCCCTAAAGTTCATAAACATCCAAAGCTACCACCCATGAGGCCTATTGTGTCAGGTAGGGACTGGTCTACTGAGCCCCTATCTATATATGTCGAACGCCATTTAAAGCCTGTACTTAGGAGGAATAGTAATATCCTATTGGAAAACCAAACAATTTTTGAGGGACCTTTATACATACACTAGGTCTCTAGGAATGGGCAGGAAGATGCTGTTGATCACTATGGATGTACAGTCTTTGTTTACTGCCATCCCTAATGTGATAGGCATAGAATATTTCAGACAATATCTAATATAGGATGCCCTGTATGACATACAATGTATTGATTTATTATCGTTGCATATGGAATTGATTCTTGAGAATAACATTTTTATGTTTGAGAATGTTTTATTTAAACAAATAGATGGTGTAATACTGAAAAGAAAACCGCCAACTCCAGGAAACACCCGCCGATACTTTATTAATAAAACACACACAGATAAAACAGATTGAGCTCTTTTTTCCCTTCCAATGGGATTTCATTAGAATCTGTACAAATTAAGAATTACCCCCTTTAAATACCTTTTCTTAAAATTATGTCATTCATTAAAAACCATGCAACTCATTTAAAGTGCTACCAATCTAAAATCTACTTGGTATTCTTAAAATGGTTATAGTGCATTTTTAAATACACATTCTATAATTCAAGACAAATAGACATATAAAAAATAAAATGTATTGTCCACAATGATTTTTCAATACAACCTGTTACTTAAAAGGAACATCAGTTGTCATTGTGGACAATACATTTTATTTTTTATATGTCTATTTGTCTTTGAATTATAGAATGTGTATTTAAAAATGCACTATAACCATTTTAAGAATACCAAGTAGATTTTAGGTTGGTAGCACTTTAAATGAGTTGCATGGTTTTTAATGAATGACATCATTTTAAGAAAAGGTATTTAAGGGGGGTAATTCTTAATTTGTACAGATTCTGATGAAATCCCATTGGAAGGGAAGAACGCGCTCAATCTGTTTTATCTGTGTGTGTTTTATTAATAAAGTATCGGCGGGTGTTTCCTGGAGTTGGTGGTTTTCTTTTCAGTATTACAAGTGGATTTAAACTGCCGGGCTCGAGTTGTGGTTACAAATAGATGGTGTAGCCATGGGCACTTCTTGTGCCAGTGGCCATGCCAACATTGTAATGGCTATCTGGGAGAAAGAACATCTCCTAAGGGTGTTTGAAGGGTCGCTGAGATTTTATAGAAGATTTGTGGATGATATTTTTGTCCTTTGGGAAGGTGATGAATTATCTTTTGCACCTTTTTTTTCTCTTATTTGAATGAGAGTACAAGCTTCCCCAAATTCTCCATGAAAAGTTCATTTGATGCTATTGATTTTTTGGATGTGAAGATGATCCAGAAGGCAGGAAGGCTGTTTGAAACAGAAATCTTCAGGAAAGACTGCTATAGAAGCAGCTACTTTCATAGACAAAGCATGAATCCACAACATATTTTTAAAAATATTGTAAAGGGACAAGAGCTTAGAACATCCAGGCTAATAGCCAATTGTATGAAATTGGAGGGTGAACTTGGAGAGTTAAAGGAGAGATTTATACGCTAGGATACACTGAATATGAGCTTCAGGGTACCCTGATGGAGGTCTCTGGGAGCAGAAATATGGAGGGGAAACCCTATTTTATGGAAGGAAACCCACTGCCATTGCCAATGGGAAATGATTGCAAGCCTATGAGAATGTTAGTTACCTATTCCAGCAACATTAGGATGTTGCAGGACATTTGCAGCAGAAACTGGAATATACTATATGCTGATGAGGGTATCAGACAATTGGTAGGGAAAACTCTGAGGTATTGGTAGGGAAAACTCTGAGGTATACCTTTAAAAATAAGAAGAATCTGAAAAGGTTACTATGTGGACCTCAGTCCCAACAGAGTGGAATACAGAGCCTTAGTGTGAGCAACTTTGGCACATTTCCTTGTGGCAAATGGAATCTATGTATGCATGTGGACTCTAATGGTGAGTTCCTGCACCCAGATTTGAATAACGTATTCAACTTTAGACTTATGGCTAATTGAAATAGTGTCAACATTGTCTATTTGGCATATTGTTTGATCTGCACCTCCTTTTATGTTGGCATGACAACACGGAGGTTAAGGGATTGGATGAGGGAGCATATCTCTGACATTGGGAGGACGGCAGACACCAATGGTCTGGCAAAACATGTTGAGAGGTATGGAGCTACACACACTTTTAAATTTATGGTAATTGATAAGGTTGTCAATAACTGTAGAGGGGGAGATGTTAAGTTGAAGACCGAAACTAAAGAACTAGAATGGATAGTGAGACTCAGGGCAAATATGGGAAAGGGTCTCAGTGATAAAGTGAATATTAAGGCCATCTTATTAGCTAGAGACTTAAAAAAGTAGTTGGTGATCTCTATGCTATTTTATGTGTAGATTTTATATATATATATATATATATATATATATATATATATATATATATATGTATATGCTTGTTTTAAAATATGTATTTTTTATAATATTTTCATACTGCTATAGTCATGTTTGTATAGAAAGTTTAATTTATGCTTTATATGCAGCTCTGATTGTTACGTGAGCTTCAGAAAGGAATTTTGTGTTTGAATTTTAACTGGAGAAGAATTTATGCTGAATGCAGTATGACTTTAAGTCAGAAGGGAAGAGCTATGCATTAGCATAATTAATTGAACTGCTGTGTATAAAACTTGAAAGGTTTTTCATTACATTGTCTGATGAAGTGGCTTAGTCCACGAAAGCGCTCACCTGATATCTGTCTTTGGATTAAAAGTGTTTTATGCTATTTACAGCTGTGGTCTGGTGCCTCCTTTTTCTGCTTTTATGAACAGTAGTTACTGTGTTTACTGTGACTTATAAAATTCAGCTTAATAACTAGAACCTAAAGAATGCTACCACTATAAATATAGTCTGCGCCGAAGTGTTTTCCATTTACACTTCTTCAGTAACCCCCATGGTTCCATTAGTCTGAAATGTGAGGACATAATTTGATTCTATCCAAAGGCTTAGGCTCCACCCATTGGAAGCTACAGTGCAAACTCCCTGAGCTCCATTGGAGGGAATGACTTAACACTAATGTATTTTACTCTGTTGACAAAGAGAGTAAATTGAGTTGTCATAATCAGGAAAAATATTTTAGGGAATATAAAAATAAGCAACCATAGTGAAATATCACAATTACTATACTTTTAAAAATAAAAATCTAATAAAGGACTATAATAAACTAAAATCTACCTGCATTAAAGGCTCAATCAAAAATATCAGCACTATCTCAACTATTTCTACCTTACATTTCTAATTTAACACTAAATGCTGTTTTCAGTGTGCACATTTATAAATAACTACTTACCTGCATGTAATGTAATTCATATATTGCTATGTAATTTTTATGTATGCCTATGCTTTTAATGATGTATGTTCTCTTGTATGTGCACCTACTCATGTTGTGGCTGAAATGGACACCTTGTGGGTCAGCCATCCACCCCAACAACCTAACAAAGAAACAAAAATAAATAAATTAAATAAACAAACATTTAAAAATTGTCATAGGGATGATCAGAATGGAACACAAATTAAAATGATCATCTAAAGCCAAGAATAAACATAAATACATCTTTAATGACATCAGATGATTAATAAATAATACCCACAATGAACTGAATGAATTAATAATGCATTTTACCATTCCAGTTCTAAACATATTGCTAATATACATGCAGATACATTTAGTACCAACTTCATGCCAGAAATACCAGTTGAAGTTCTAAACATTCCTGAGTCACTTTCAGCTCCCCAAAAGTCATTCTGGAGTATTTTAACTTTAGTCTCTGTATCTAAAAATGCCACCTTTATACACCCAGACACTTTAACATGGTCAGTTAATTACTAGCACAAAGCACCCCTCTCTGAAAACTCATAAAACAACAGCATAGCTGCAGTGTATGTTGCTAAGGTATGGATACGGCTATTGTTATGCTCATCCATAAAAATGCTCCACCTCTGATCCTGGAAACTATAGTCAGCCTAACAAACCTAATAGGCAAAGCTATGAAACAGTAGAATTGCAGTGTTTAGGCTTGAAAAGGCTTATCTGGTCTATCACTTTTAGAATCAGTCTACCAACCTCTGGAGTAATCATTCTAATTTTTGACTATTGTTCTTTTTTTCACTCTACGGCCATCAGACAACCATGCAGTTCACTGAATAAATTGAAATGAACTTTTTGAGCTTGCTATAGACTCTTGCGTGCTTAATACTGAGGTAAAGCTAGTATTATCTATATGGTGCCCTATCATGTGCAATACAGTCTATTTAATGCCACTGTGTCTACTGGGACTTTATATGGCCAGCCTTGTAAAGTGAACTGAGATCATTTATTGAAAAAATAATCCCATGTAACAAGCCATTTTAAAAACTGGTAAGAAAGAAAAATAATAAAGCATTAGCTTCAAGTTAGAAACAAAAGTTACGTAAATGCTATTAATTTCATGGGTGAATATTAGGCAAACTGCACTAAAGGCCATTTTAAGCCTAGCCAATAATCCACGGTCAGAATTAAACCCTGTACCTTATGCCTATGAGGTGAAAAACCTTATCCATTATGCCAAACCAACCCCCAATTTTAAAAAAGATATGAGTGCCAGAAACCAGTATAATTCAAATTAAGGAGAAATAAATGAAGCAGTAAAGTAAAAGTTATATAGAAAAAAAAATGAAAGTAGGTTTTCTAGGTCTCCTAATGTTTGACCACCACTGTCCTCTCACAACATAGCCCCACAGTAGAAGTGAGAGGTAGACTAAACTCCCCAGAAGATACCAAAGGACAGTTAAAAAAAACAAAACTCCAAGGCTATGTGTAGACTGCAGCAATGTTAATAATTTATTCTTGCAGGTTAATTCTTTCTTTGGACAAATCAAAATGTTTATTTGTGTTAAGTTGTGAATGACTGTACTCATTTAGAAAGATACATTATCATTTACAAAATATCGTATGCATATGCACTGAAATAAAATTATTTATAGAGTTCTGAGAAATAAATATATTGGTGATAGTTGCAGTCTGAGCTTTCAATTGTTTTAAAAGTACTGTTAAATTAAATGCTTAAAAAATTCCAAAAAAGATTTTTAGAAATGCTGAAATTTAAGAAAAATTGCAGATGTAGCATGTTGTCATTGAATTTTACTGACTACTTCTCTAACTGTGAAATAATGCTGAGAAAAATACAATGGTGTAATATGATGTGATATGGAAGCAAACCAGTGCTTATATGGTCACAAAAAACAAAATGAGCTTCATCAGCCGACTCAATGGTATAACAATGCTGGTGTATGAATGGGGAAAGCTGCCCACCATCTGATGACCAAGCACCCTAAAGGAAATGCTACTAAAAGAAAAAATGTCAGTTGCTTCTTCCATAGAAAGGACTGGATGACTGAATGGGAGATGGCTTGTCAGCAGCTGTATACAGCAGAGACCTAGGAAAGATACAGTTTAGAAAACGGATTGTCTTCTTTCATTTAAACCAAATAACAGAGATAACTGTTTACTAGCCATGACTGTGTGTAAACAACTACCATACACACTGAAACAGTAGTCAAGATTTTCAGCTTGTAGATACATACAACATATTCTATAACGGCAAAAATACAATTTAAAAGACAGACTCACATGATTAATTAATACCAAATTCAGTTTCCTTTCAGCAAAACTAGCTTTAAAAAACACACAAAAAAATCTAGCAAATCTAGAATTTCCACAGTGTGATACCTTAAACCTCTTGAATCAGAGGCAACATGGGATATATACAAATTACCCTTTAAGGATATCAGGTGTGTCAGCTAATAGCAATTCTGGACATCCAAGGCTTTTTCTTTACTTTTAAGTCTATTTATAGACAACTTCAGACCAATAAAGCTATGGACATGCATGTTTTTGCTTTGTTATGACATCATCAGAACAGCATAAGAAGACTGTTTGACTTTTAGAAACACAGGGTTGTCATACCCAATTGATATCCATAAACATTGGGGTGCCTACAAAATATCCCAACTAACAAACTAAAACAATGAGTAAAAAGGTCACACAAGAAAACCAATTGGTTAAAAAACACAAAAAGAAAAATCTAGCAAAGCTAGAGTTTACTGTGTGATACCTTAAACCTCTTGTATCAGAGGCAGCATGGGATATATGCAAAGTACCATTTAAGGATATCAGGTGTTTCAGTTAAATGGCAATTCTGAATGTCCAAAACTAGCTTTAATATATGAGTACTCATACGTAAACAAGGACTAAAAGTGTAATGCCCAGTTTTTAGACTATGCCTGCAATTAACCTATAATTTACTTAGCACCTCAAAAAAAAAGATAACAAAGTAATGTCTTGTGCATGCCTCTGTAAGCAGACTATCCATCAAGTTTACCCTTTCTGATTTTTTATTCTTGTAGCCGCCTTTGTTATTATTTAGTAAACAATGTTAAATAAAAATAACAAATATTACACAGCTTAGGCACTGAGCCTGGATACAATAACTGGAGTTTAAGTACCAAGGTGTACATTAAAATAAATTCCCTCATTTGAATTAATCATAAAACAAACATGTTACATAGTCTTGACTACTTGTAACTTTTTATTTTATACCAGTAACAGCTATTTCATGATCTGGGGATATATGTGTTGTTGCTTAATAAGTAATTTGTGTGTCTGTTGTCAAAGCTTTGTAGCACAAGTCCTCTATTGCAATGAGGCTTTGATGCCCCAGAAAAGGCTCTGGCTTTATTTTAGGCACCCAAAAATTTACTTCTGAAAATATTAAAACCATTAAACTTCAACCAGATGTGTTATTTTTTTAGATATTTATATCAGTCCTTGTTGTCACTGAAATTTGTGGTGCAATCTATGAGCCATGTTTACTTGCTGAATACACAGTCTAGATGAAAAAGATCATCCCATTCAGGGCAGACTGCCATGCAACAATGAGCTATCTGAGGCATTCAGAGTTTAAAGATAATTAAAGATAAATTATAGTTCATGTAGGTCATTCATTATAAGAATGTAAGTGTATCATATAACCTAAGGGAGTGGGTCATTTTGGCCTCGGCAGCTACCAGTCCTCATTCATCCAAATGTCCTCCTTTAAGTGCAGTAGGCTATATATCTTATACCGTTTTTTTATCTATTGTATGATGTTATCTGAGGAAGTCAGAATTTAATCTCAATGGACACCTAAATATTTTATTTTAGACTACATGTAACATTGTTTTAGTATGCTGAGTAATCATCACTTAAATAATGGCTTTCAAACAGCATGGCTTTTGTTTTTTCACCATTCAGAATATGACAGTTGGAAGAAAGTCACTTTTCAGTGCATGTTAGGATGGTCTTCATCATATTGGGTAAACTGGTCACTGTACAGAGGTTTTTCAGTAACTTTGTGCATGCTTGAACTGATTTCTATATACGCTAGGCTTTGACACCTCTGGTACCTCCAGCCTCTTTTCTTCTTATACCTGCAAAATTAACCACCCAACCTGGAGATACTGTCTTTTTTATTGGAGGTACATCTGGAAGTCTATCCAGAGGTCCCTCTTACATAAATTAAACCTGCCTACTGATCCTTAAAGGGCAAAGTCCTTTTCCATTCCAATCCAGGATTTCCAGCAGATTTCTAACTAGTTTTCTTATTTACATTATTCCAGTTTAATAATAGAACTTATGTCAATATCATCTTGTTATTGTTACAACATAAACTTTGTAACAAAGCAACATTTATTCAACTTTTTCCCCATGGCATGCTTATATATCCAACTCAGTAGGGTCATGCACAACTTTAGAATTGAAAACTCAAGAAGCTTACTGTTTGGATTTAGTAATTCATTAATAAATGCACTAAATGTAAGAATGGTAAAATGGACACCAAAAAAACACAACCACGTAGCTAAAAAAATGAACTCAAATACAAAACTGAGCTGGAAAGACTGCTTCTTAGACTGAAGAAGCATTTACAACGATGCAAAAGCTCTTACCTTTTTGTATTCGTTAAAGTCTGCAATTTTTTTTTTTATATTTGAGTTTGGTTTTAATTTTGAGTTTGTTTGTTTTTTTAGCTACTTGGTCATGTTTTTTTGGTGTCCGTTTTATTGTTCTTACATTTAGTTTAGTTTTTGGCCAGCAATCTTTCCTCAGTGGCTCTGTGGTTTTTGCATAATAAGTGCACTAAGGATTATAGATTCCTCAATTTTCACTGACAAGAGGAGGATATCCTATACCGATAACATCACCCTTCAATATTCTTAAAGGTAAGGAGACCGATCTCATATGTAGTGCTTGCTGATTTCCCTCAATTTTACCTAGGATGTTTCAGCACCCATAAGAAGTGTACCACATCTGTTGTTTTTGCTGGACAATGTAGCCTTGGATCTCTTCCAGAAGAAACTAATACTTTCAATAGGCCCACGTTACTTGTATAGCTTTCCTTTGCAGGTAAGGAAAGTCTGAAGGCTTTCTATCTTTCTTGACCTCTTCACACTCTATCAGTACATCAAATTCAGGAAGATATATTTTGACACACTCTTTGCCTTTTAAAGTTACTTTCTTGTTGCATAGCAGACTCTTATTCCACAGTTATTTCTGATGCCTTCTGCTTGCTATTAAGTCAGAACTGTTTATACAGCCCAAGCTTTCCTATCACTATGGCCCAGCCTGATGGTGAGTATGCATTTCAAGTAAAGCATTTTATTACTCTGGGCATATTCCCACATGCCCAGCATGCTATGGGAAATGTACATCCTGACCCCACCAACCTGACTTCTGCCATGAGGATATCCCTCCTACATTTTTTTCCTGCTTCTGGTAAAGGAAAATTACCTCCCTGACTATTTTTCTTTGTTCCTCTTGCCCCATATTAATGTCATTTACCTACTAGATAAAGCAGGACAACATGAGTTGATATTAATAATGTGAGACCTAAATGCACATATTAGGACAATCAGAGCATGATATAAGGACTGCTGGGTCCACATGGGTCGGGCAACAGGAATAACGAAAGAAAGACCATTCTAGACCTCTGTCTCACAAATGGCTTGATGGTAACCAACACATGGTTTAGTAAGAGAGGCAGTCATATGATTTGATATGAGTGGTCAACATGCAGTTCAAACAGACTTCCTCCTAGTAAGGAAAGGGTATTGGGGTAGAATCCGTGATTGCAAAGTCATCCCCACTAAAACCACTGGCCAATAGCGTAAACCACTGGTTGACTCAATCAGCTGCAAGCAGTGGTCAGAGGCCAGCAGAGACTAGAATGAAGATTTGGAAACTGATCGGAGAGAAAGCAGAAGAGTTCAAGGAAATAGTTAGTGCTCTGGTACCTCAGGAAAAAAGAGGAAATGTGCACAGCTGAAGAAGAATGGCAATGCCTCAAAACAGCATGTGCAAGGACTACAGAACAGATATGTGGCTGAGCAAAGTAGAATGCAGACATCCATGAAGTCATCAAAAGAAAGAAGGAAAGCAAGAAAAGTGGGAGGAGTATGGGTTGGCATCAGAGCAGTCTACCAGATTTTAGAAAGTGACTCAGGTTGCAAGGCAAAAACAGAAAGGTAATGAAATTAGTCATCAGTAATGCTTCATAAGGGATGCTAACAACAACCTGTTTAGCCGTGCACAGGACATTAAAGGAAGATGGGAGGTGTAATGACTGCAGCTTCTGAATGAAGAAAACCCCACAGAAGCTATACCACCCCAGATACAGCCTAGAATGGGAAAAGAGGAGGAACCCACTGTAGACACCATAGAAGAAGTAAGAACAGCAGTAAGGAAAATGAATTCAGGGAAAGCACCGGGCTCTGATGAGGTCACAGCAGATATGATCAAGATGTTGGGTAAGTCATGGTAGAAATGACTCCAGAAGGTATTCATAGCAGCATGGAGAGAAATGCGTATGCCAGATGACTAGATAATAAGCATATTAGTGCCGGTGTGCAAAAAGAAAGGGGATGTCCACAACTGTTAGCAGTACAGAGGTATCAAACTCCTGTCACTCTGCATGAAAGTTCTGAAGAGGGTGAGTGATAAATGAATAAGCAAAGTAGTGGAAAGTAAGATGGGAGATGAGCAGTTCAACTTCAGATCAAGATGCAGCACAGCCTACCTGATGTCTGCAGTGAGACATAAAGGGCAAAGTGGGAAAAGCATATGACAACATCCCAAGAATGCTAATTCTGTCAGTCCTGTGATGGTTTGCAGTCCATTGAATCATGGATACAGTTAGTGCTGGCTATGCACAAGGACCCAATGACATATGCTCGAACAGTGTTCTGACTCACAGAGGGGTTCCTAGTCTGGAGTTGTGTGTGCATTTGGATTCATCTGTGAGCCCACTGCTGTTCATACTGGTGATTGACTACATTATCAAACAGGTTGGAGAGGACAGATCAACAAAGTTGCTGCATGCAGATGATGTGGCCTTACAGGCAGAGTCTAAACAAGAACTTCATCAAATGATAGGGGAATGGCGTGCAAAAATGGAGGCACATTGGATGAAACTGAGTACAGATAAGACAGTTGCAATGGCAGCAAATGGGGGAGCTCAGAAAAACTAAGAACTGAGAAAGGAAAATAGTGCAACAAATAAACATCTCCCAGTATCTGGGAGGGGTGACTGAGGAGATGGGAAGTTTGATTGAGAAGATCAGAGCTAAAAACAAGGGGAGCAGCCAAATGACATGGAGTGTCAGGAGAACTGCCAAAGAAGCAGAAAAGTAAGGTGTACAAAACAGTGGTGCGACCAGTACTACTGTATGGCACAGAAGCCTGGGCAGTGAAGGCAGAGCAAGGGAAGAAGCTAGAGGTGATCGAGATGAAGTACCTGAGATGGAGGATATGAAGCACATTGGGGCCAGACAAAAATATTAAGACATCAGAGCAGAAGCCCAAGTAGCACAAATTACATAGTAGGTCAAAGAGAACAGATTAAGATGGTTTGGACACGTGCAGGAAATCCGAAAACAACGTGGTGAAGAAGATTTAGGGCTGACAGGATGAAAGTAAGAGAAAAGAAAGGTGTCCAGCAAAGAGATGGATGGATTGGGTGAGAAATGATTTGTGGCAGTCAACCATGACTACTGTTGAATGTAGGAGAAAGGGATTGAATCAAGAAAGATGGAGACAGTTGATGCAACCCTCAGACCCATTGAAGAAGATTTAAAAAAGGGTGTTGATGCTGATGCTGATGAATGTACTAGTGTACATTGAGTGCACTGTTTTCACTAGGAACTTAACAGCTAATCTAAGGTAGCAGATGAAGTGCATTGCTATTTGCTCTAGCATGATACCACCACAGCAGAGGTCAGCATCACGACCCAAGATAAGAAGGAATCCAGGTGGAGAACATCAGCCAGGTCTTGGCATGATACCACCACACCAAAGGTCAGCATCAGGACCCAAAATAAGAAGGAATCCAGGTGGAGAACATCAGCCAGGTCTTGGCATGATACCACCACACCAGAGGTCAGCATCAGGACCCAAAATAAGAAGGAATCCAGGTGGAGAACATCACCCAGGACTTGGCATGATACCACCATAGCAGAGGTCAGCATCAGGACCCGAGATAAAAAGGAATCCAGGTGAAGAACATCAGCCAGGTCTTGGCATGATACCACCACACCAGAGGTCAGCATCAGGACCCAAAATAAGAAGGAATCCAGGTGGAGAACATCACCCAGGAATTGGCATGATACCACCACAGCAGAGATCAGCAGCAGGACCCGAGATAAGAAGGAATCCAGGAGGTGGAGAAAATCACCCAGGACTTGGGAATGGAATTAGCCAAAAGGGGCATGTTATACTCACATGAATTTGGGACACCAACTGATCTGTAAAGTTTGCATCTCTAGACATAATGGATTTCCAAATGGAGGGTCCAGGGGGTCTTCAGACATTAAACTACTTAATATCCAGTAATTAGAGGCTGCAGTCAGCAGAACTTGAAGTAAAGAAAGTTAGTAAAAAGGTATGTTTCTTATTAATATAGTCTGGCAGTTAGTGCAGAGGACTAAAGCTCTGACATATTAATGGCCTCCTTCCTGTGCAAAATGTACAGGGTTTGAATCATTCCACCTTCATCTGCCTACTGTTTGACTTTGAGCAAGTCATATAACCAGACAGTGCTTTTGGAAATTTGGGTTAGCCTCCTAAATGGTTTCCTGAACTGCATGCTTACTAACTACCTATGAAGAAAACAATAAATATAATAAAAAGGTCCCAAACCTGATAATAAGACTCAAAATATTTGAAAGTTTTAAGGGATTTCATCCTTTAATACATGAACTTCATCAAAAAAACACCCTATGAACCCAATAATCTATACTTAGGAAGCCAGTTTGTTAAAACAAAAGAGCGTTAGTGTGACTGTTGGTAAATGAAAAGCATTTAATGGTGTTTGAGGCATGGAGGTACTTTTGCTAAATGTACCTTCTCCTGGAGGGTGTAAATGAGTGAACTCACCTGAAAAAGCATATACTTTTATCTGAATTATGACTATGTGCTTTTAGTATCAGAGTTTGGTCCATACCTACTGCCACAACCTTGCTTCCTTTACAATCTCACTCATTCCTCTCCTGTTCCTTGCATTAGAAGAGACAGATTAGTGAGATACAAGAGCAACAGAAGTCAGCTGACATCCAGCAAATAGCTAGGAGATTTTTTGTCTGTGCTCCTAGAGGCCACATTTTCTTAGTGACAAGCATTGTGTAACACCTGCTACTCTGAGTCCATTGTAGATGCACATGTCTGCACAGTTGGGATACTCCTCAGAACCACGTGCACTATTTGGCAGACTTATGCTTTAGTTGCTGTGATTCGAGACTTCATTCCAGGCCTTCTGTTAGAGGGTGCCCCTGACGCAGAGTGAAAGCAATAGCCTTAGCAAAGGATTGGTGATCTGGTGTAAGCCATGCATCCCTACTGCTCCCTGTCTGGCTCTTTCAGCCCCTGGGCCATAATTCAGGGCCAGGCAGGGCTCCATTCAACTGTACCATATGGATGGATTAAACTTAGACATGTTTGATGCATAATTCCTTAATGAATTTACTTGGTCAGAACTCACAAATCTGTTAACATTTTAAGAACTTTTTAAGATCTTTCTCAAAATATATATGTGCTGTTGTCATCCCAAACAGAATTTAGTTTGCTGACAAGAAAAGATGCTGCCATCATCAGGTGACTCTAAATACATAGCTAAAATGATTTGTTCCTAAGAATCATCCCTGAGCTGAGATATATAATGAAATATGAAAAGCCAATTAAATACTGACACCTATGCTAGAGAATCCATTATAGACATATTGAGGAAATGCTTTCATTCTACAAGACATTGGCAAGACTGTATCTACAATATTGAGTGAATACATTTATGGAGACTTAACAGAAAAAGGGAAGATAGGCTGAAACCAATCCAGCCTGAAAGAGTTTTCTCCCTGCCTACCTGTCACCTTGGGGGTCCCCCAAGGATCCATCCTCGGTCCTCTCCTCTTCAACATATTTACCAACCAACTTCACAAAGCCACCCATTATGCAACTCTAGTCCAGTATGCTGATGACTCCACCCTAATCTGTTCCACCCCATCACCCCCATGAACTCCAGAAATTGGCACAAGAATCCTTTGCCGCTGTTGAAACCTTGTTATCCAATTCTCAACGAATACTTAACCCCCCAAAAAATCCAGCTAACGATATTCCATCCCATGAGCCTTAGAGCCCATACCTGCATTCTCAATATATTCAGCTAACAACACCCCTATTACACCTGTTCAACACACCAAACTACTAGGAGTTATCATAGTTCACAACATGAAATTTGATATGCACATTGCACAGACAATAGAAAGTCCATAAAAAACTCAGAACCATATATAGATGTAAAAAGTAACTCACCAACAAGAGTAAAGCTATCATCGCTAGAACCCACCTAGTCTCCACACTCCTCTATGCCTCTCCCATACTCATCAACCTAAACAAAGCAGACCTAAGGAAACTAAACACTTGTTGCAATAAAATAGCTAAGTTCACAACTGACTCACCCTTCAGTACACATCATTGCCTAGCAATCAAGCAATTATCTTGGCTAGAATTACCTAACCTGCTCACATATAGCCAACTTACAAAAGCCCACCAAATCCTACATATTACCAATAAAGGTCTTGCACTACATGGCCTACTGAATATGTATTCTAACCAATGCCAGCTAAGATCCACCAACAAAGCACTGGTTGACATAACCAAAAGCAAAAATAGCTGTGGGAACTCCCTGTATTCTACCAATGTTGCAAAAACATGAACTTCCATCCCCCTAGATATTAGGACCACAGAAAACAAAAATAACTTCAAAAAACTTCTCCAGTCCCGTTTAAACAGGTCTTGGATATGGGTAGCTTCCCATAATGGAACACCTATATTGATCTTACTGTGCAAGATTACAACAGCTTTTTTATATGTTCTGTACTTAAACAACTTATGTTTTATTCCATTAACCATTGTACGACTATAGTCATATAACTTCATGAAATGTCCTACAACTGTATTGTATATTTTTCACATAATGTTGTTTTATATTGTATACTTATTCTATGCTTATTTTACTGTATTAGTCTTTTGAACTGTATTGCATTTACTGTCCTTGTGGAGCTTTTCTCTACAGGCCTCTGCAGAAAATGGGATTCATGCTCAGTTGGACTCTCCCGGTAAATAAATGTAAAATAAATAAACAATATAAATAAAGTTACATGATTAGTTACATTAATGGAGAAGACTGGGGTATAGGAGAAAGACTCGAAAAATCGGACATGTATCAGAAGAATGAAATTAAATGGAAGATATGATCTGAACATACGCCGTCATTTGTCAGTAAACTGGAGTCGTGTAGTCAAAGAGGAAGGATAAAGGGTGGCAAGAGCACTTTTGTGGAAACAGAATGGAGTGCAGAGAGCTCAGTTTAATCTGAGCAAATATTACATCATAGAAAAGCGTCATAGAAGCTAGGATGCATCATCAGAGCAATTCCAAGGTACTTGAGAAACATCACAGAAAAATGTGCCAAAAGGAAAGCAGATTCAACTGCATGAAGACTGACTGCAAACTGAGACACAACAGACTATAGGTCTTCTAATATGCCCGTCTTCATGTGTTCACATTATTTAGCATTTATTGCGTTAAGTTTGTTTTCTCCAGTAAAAGAGCTGACACTCGAAATTTCGTTTAGGTAGCACTTGTGTTTCCTAAGTGACAATAAAGTTTCTTTGAATCTTTGAATCTTTTAAATCTTTTAAGCGAAGCTGCCTTTCCTTGGATACTTCTTCAAACGTTTGTATGGTGCAAGTCTGCATAAAGGAAAAGTGCCTGTGTATTAAATGCCCTTTGCATATTTATGGCACGATGTGTGGGATATAATATTAAAGGATTTCTGCCTTCCACCATATTGTTGAAATGCAGAATAACAGTACATAATGTCAGCAAGAAATGGCCGGTGTGAACCATATTGTTAAAGTCTTTGCACATTGTACTGCTCTGTACTACTTTGCAAACTTATAGATGCATGACCCTTGGTTGTACAGCAAAACAGATGTGGATAATAATTAAAGTTATTATTAAAAGCAGACAAATTCTTTGCAAAAACCTTCATTAGTGAACCACTTTGGTGCATCTCATACTGTCACTAGATGGGAATATGTTTGTTGATTCATATGATGTTACTAAGCTTGTGGCATTAAGTAACATTCATGAAACTTAGCCAGGGTAACCAATAAAGATAGAAACTACTACCTTCTCTGATCAAGAAGGCTTATTTCCGTGGATCTTGAAGTTTTTGTTTATGTAATCTTTCACTTACAGCCTGCCTCATGTAATCTTATTCAGTTTAGTGTCTTTATCTCCTCATGTAGCCATATGAACATGCTCATGCTAGTAAGTTTTATCCACTGTGGTGTGACTGCTAGTACATATAATTTATATGTGTGTGTGTGTTTGGGGCACAACCCTCAACATGAGGGTTGCTGGGGCTCCCCACCCCTGCAAAAAAAAAAAAAAAAAAAAAAAGATTTTTTTTTTATATGTTTTTTTAGGTTTCTGACTCATTGATTCACAGTATGCATCTTTCAGAACTGGTGAGCTGAAGCGCTGTGTTGTGATAGCGCTTAGGTAGACAGTGATGTATCACTTACCTGTCACTGTGGTAGGCATGCAACAGCCTGAGTCATCAGTGAGTAACGAGGAATGCTACATGAAAGATCCCATGGAATATGTAGCGTTACAGTGGCAACTCTAAAGCAGGGTATTTATTTTATCGCCAAGAAATTAATGTAAATATACTATCTTCCATATTTTGACAAACATGAATCAAGTAAGGATTCAAACTAAAAGCAAACTCAAAGCAAGTCTTTTACTTTTCTTAGACATTCTTTTTTTGTTTTAATTTTTCATATAAGGAAATAAGCCATCAGTACCACAGTAATGCTTTCAAAATGAACGTATACTATGTATGTATGCATGCATATGTATAAAATCATGTATAGAAACAAACTTAATTAAGGGCATCTTCTTCCACATGTGGGAGCACATGTGCACACACACACACACACACACACACACACACACACACACACACACACACACACACACACACACACACACACACACACACACACACACACACACATATACAGAGCAAAGCAACTCTGGAAAACTCAAAAAGTACCTTTAAATAAAATATGATTAAGTGAGTTCCATAAAATGAAAAAAAACATACCAAACATGATCCACTGATGCATCTAATTTGGTTGCATACTTACAATGTATGGAAAGCTGTGGTAGTGATTAATAGCAATGTAAATTTTCAGGTGTCACTGTTGTCCACACGTGATCTCATTCTTTGGAAAAATGTTGATGATTATTTTATTTTGTGACATTAATGGAAAGTATATTTTTGGTGTCATGCATTTGCAATTCATATTTCCACACATGATTACATTAGGCCAGTGTTCTGTCATATTTGATTAATGTAGCTTGTTATGTTTAAAACCCATTTTCTCTATGAAGACTGGCAGAAATTAGGCTAATATAAAGAATTATCAATTTTTAATAATCACCACAGAAAAAAAGAAATTCATATTACTTCAGAAGAGCGGTACATTAGCTCTCTGTAAGAAATAATGCAAAAAAATTATTAATCGTTTTCCAGAGTATTTTAGACTAACAACATTTCTTCCTTTGTTTTATTTTAGAAGGATATTAAAAATGCACCAGAGGAATCGCTACCTCTCAGAAAAAGTGTCTGATGCTTGGAATTGCCTCATAGATCAGCTGCAATAGAATATTTTTTCAATGACCTTGTGACTAAGACTTTAAAAGATATTGATTTGTCACTCTGTCTTAGACTGCAAGGTGTCCCCAGGTTACAAAATGCATAGCATTGCTGAAGTTGCCAACAATCTGATTCTGATCCGTTCACATTCAGAAAATGAGAAACAGTGTATACTGCCACACTTCTCTGATGTCTTTTTACTGACCTTGATCAACACCCCCCCAAAAAAAAAAAAATTGCATTTATTTATTTGTTGTTTTGCTTACTGGGCTGTCCAACTAGATGGACATGCTAGGGAGAAAAGCTGCAAAACACTGACATGATACTTACAAAAGAAAGCTAATAATAAAGTTATACAAGTTTATAGCATTTGCTCATTAAAAAGAAATAAATCAAATGCAACAAAGAATTCAAGAACATCAAGCATTGTCTTGATGAAGGAAACCTTTTCAGAGAGGATCCTGATTGTAAAGAATAAGACCATAGTAGAAGGAGGTGTGTCCTTTGTATATAAAGGGTAAGGAAAACACAAATTTAAATCTGTCAGAGTTAGGCAATGCAGACAAATACAGGTTCATAGGTTCATAGGTTGGTACTAGGCTACTGGCCCTAGGGCCTGTACAAGCCTAGCCATAACAATTCCCTGGATACTTCTTCCCACAATATTTACTTCCCTGGACCCCTGTCTAGCAGGGCTACTGACATGATCCCTGGGGTGAATTTCCTATCTCCCATCCAATCGTCAAGGTTCCTTTTGAAGAGGGCCAAAGACGTGCTCTGCTTGACATGTATGGGCAGTCTATTCCAGAGTCAGGGGAGTCTCTGGGTCAGCAACCTATCCCTCCAGCATGTTTTGTTCATTGTGATGACAAGGTTTAGATCCCTGGAGTGTGTGGCTCGGAGGGATTGGGATTTCTTTAAGTGTAGAATGTCCAACAGCCCTGGGTTTGACATGGCCCTGTATGTTAAGCAGAGATCACCTCTGAGTAGACGATATGCGACAGAGTATAGCTGGAGTTTTTTTAAATGGTCAGCATAGGGCATCTGCTTCAGGCCTGTGATTCATTTAGTGAGGTATTTCTGCGGCCTTTCCACTTGTTGCAGATGTCTTAGAGGTACATACCAAATGGGGCGTTGTATTCTATAATGGGTCTAATGAGGGATGAGTACAGTGGGACAATGGCCTCCTTTTTTTCTGGATGAAAAGCCCTTAGTGATGAGGTGTGCCACATAGAAGGATTTTCTGACTGTTGTGGCGATGTGGGTATTGAAGGTGAGACCACTGTCCACCTGTGTCCCTAAGTCTCTTATCACACTTACGGTGTTTAGTGTACTGCCACCTATGTGGTAATTCATGGGTACATGTTTTTTCCCAAAGGGGATAACTATACATTTCTTTGCATTGAGCTTGAGCCCATGGATCTGGCACCAAGCATCTGTTTCTGTAAGGCCCTTTTATAGAATATCCACATAATTTGGGGATTCAGTAATGGCTCCCAGTTTGCAGTCATCTGCAAACTTTGTTAGCCAGAGTCCCTTATTGTTGGCCTGTATTTCAGAGAAGTAGATGCCAAATGAGCAGTCCCAGGACTGAACCCTGAGTTACTCCACTTATCACTTGTCTGGAGCTGGATTTGGAGTCAGCTACTTTTACAGTGTTGGTTCTGTCAGTCTGGGTTCTTTCAGTAAGCCAGTTGGCAACCCATCGAGTGACATAGGGATTAAAGCCCAGCTTAGTAAGTTTATCTATGACTCCCTTGAACCTATGAACCTATGAACCTATGAACCTTTGTGGGGATGGTGTCAAAAGCCTTGGTAATGCCCAGATAGGCTGTGTGGACTGCCTTACCCTCGTCCACAGCTGTTGGAGACTGATTCATAGAAGTCAATCAGGTTCAGGAGACAATATCGGCCCTTCACAAACCCAAACTTGGTGGGGTCCAGTGTTTGAATGTTACCAATGTCTTTGTTTATAAGTTCCATGATAATACTTTCCATGACCTTGCAGATTAGGCTTGTCTGACTGATGGGGCGGTAGTTCCCAGGATCCAAGGTGGATCCCCCCCTGTGGAGTGGGATAACTGTAAGTGTGCACCACTCAGTGGGCACGAAGCTTGAGGTGAGGCTATTATTAAACATGCCACTTAGGTGAGGTGCCAGTTCATTTTGTAGCTCATGTAGTACACAGCCCAGGATGTCGTCTGGTCCCATGGATGCTGTATTCTTAGCTTTGGAGAGTGCGGTTTTTACCTGTGTGGCCATTATTAAATTCTTGACATAGCTATAGAATGCCTTGTGGTTGTCTTTGAAATCTTTGCAATGTTATTTTCGTAACTAGCTTTGAAGGATTTTATGAGGGATCTCAGATTCTTACTGAGACTGGTAAGGGAGTTTTTTGCATCCTTGGATTTTCCTCTTTTCTGCAACATTTTCTTCCTTTTGTTGTAAAGTTTGTTTATGGCAGGGGACCACCAGATTGGCTTCATTTTTTTTTTGGAGGAGAGTGTCTTGGTTCTATTTGGGATGGCACAATTCATGCATGAGTAGATGTGCTCATACAGTGCCTTAGTGTATGAATCAGCAGTCGAACTTTCAGATCCCATCTGCATGAGTGCCATGAAGTTTGTAACTTCTGACTTGAGTAGCATGAAGTTGGCTTTGGAGAAGTTTTTTACGGAGGTTTCCTTACTGGGGGTTGAGGAGGGATGTGGATGTCAAGGGTGATATACAAGGACAGGTTGCCTTGATTTAGAAATAAAACAAAATAATTGAGTTATAAGATAATTAGCAAAGGGTTGATAAGGAGAGCTCTAGGAGGGGTATTAAGAAAAAGACTGTTACTTGGCTGGGTGTCAAAAAAGAAGTCAGGTAAGGTGGGAATGTGGCACTATGGGAATTAGATAAAACACAGAAGCTAGGTTTTCAGTGATGTGAAATGATGTTATGTGTCACTCGTCCTGCATTTAGGTTTGGCCTAGCACAGCCAAGCCACAAAATGAGTAATAAGAGAGGACAGAGGAGTTTATGCCATTTGGGTCCACACCATGTTTTATGCTCCAGTCTGGAATCTGAAACAAAACAAATCTGAGTATAACTGCATGTTAGATTCCTTTTGTATTTCCTTTAATTTACATTATCTGCTACTTACTCTAACGTGCTGAATGCTAATGATTTTTCCAGCAGATAATTGAATTAATATGATTAGAAAAAGCAAAGACTCAGTGCTTAGCAACCACTTAAGCAAAAATGTGGAAAAGTGTTTTAAGATTGTGTGGAGTTGCTGTTAAGACTCCAGACTATTTAGGTTAAGGTTGGAAAAGAAAGAGTGAAATGTTGTGATACTTCATTTAATAAACCAATAGATCTGGTCCTGGCTAATTAAATTAGCTGATCACTTTAAAATCCACGAACAATGAGAATGAAGGTTCACTTCTGCAGCAGTAGATACCTGGGGTTGAGTAGTGCCCTGAATGCCTCTTCAGCTCTGGGGAAGAAGTAGTGAAGTACTCATCAATGACCTTTACTTTCTTGGATGTTCATTTCTGCAGTACCTGCTGAGTTCCCCCTCCCCATCATGGAGATTGGGGGAATTAGAGTAGGTAAATAAAAAGTGATGTCATTCTTGTTGGAACCATACATTATTTACACATGTCATGGAATTGTGGGAATAACAAAATAAAAAATAGCCTTTCCTCAAGGATCACTCCACCTAGGCATCTGCTATAAGAAGGGGAGCAAATGAGCAAGTAGGTGTCAGTAATTATTTCTCAAAACTGAAGTCAGGCACTAAAGTAAAAAACAAGTCTATATACAAATGAATGGTAGAGTGAGGTATCTGCTAATTAAAGTAGGCAATGCCCTTGTAAATTGCACTGTTATGCAATGAATGACAAAGTCCTTGCAGCTGGATGTAAATTAAAGTGGCCAGTAACAGATAAAAATATCAGGGTTTTCAAGTATTGCCTCTGCTAGGAATGTGAGTATACTGTGATATCTAATCATATATAATGAAACTAATACCATCACGCTTCTCTTGTTTTATCTCATATTCTTCCACTGACCCTGATAAAAGTCTTGATTTTCTGTTAAGTCATTGAGGGTTATAATCAGTCAGTAATGTCAGTTGCTGCATTTTCATACTTTCTA
Source organism: Protopterus annectens (assembly GCF_019279795.1). Lineage (NCBI taxonomy): Eukaryota > Metazoa > Chordata > Ceratodontiformes > Protopteridae > Protopterus > Protopterus annectens. The sequence continues at coordinate 1,781,797,122 of NC_056729.1, forward strand.
ATGCTTAGAAATGTGAATGCTGATGCAAAACGTGTTCTATGAACCAAAGTGAATTAGAGTAATATTTAAAAATCACCTCCCCCATTATATTGGAGCAAAAAGTTGAGGGGTATGCATATCGGTCATAAAACAGCACAAAACAGGTTCATAGGTTCATAGGTAGGTACTAGGCTATCTGCCCGAGGGCATTTATAAGCCTAGCCAGAGTGTGTCGGCTATCGCCGCCCCATTGATTAATTAAATGTGTGAATTTTATGTGAGCTGCATAGAAGGTAGCAAATTTACAAAGATACCTCACTCAAAAATGCTATACATCTCATCAGTGAATGAATTAATCATAATCGCCATGACCGAGGTACTCCATCAACATATCAAATAGCCCCGTTTTCAGAAATGACCCTTACTGATCACCGCCATTTCACTTCTTAGTTGAATCTTTTGAACATAACCCTCACTTTCTTTTCTGAAAACTAGTTATTTATCCACCTTACTCTGTTTATAAAATCTGCGGTGGTGGTGCTGCGGTAGCATTGTCGCCTCACAGTAAGATGTTGTCCCATTTGATTCTCAGCTAGAGCGTCTTCTGTGTGGAGATATGTGTGAATGGGCGTACCTTCGTTGAAGGTTGTGCATCAGAGCTGGCAACTCAGCACGTAAAAATCTACTGTCAATCATTAGCGGACCGGAGTTCCACTGTGGCGACCCCTTAACCGAGGAAAAAAGCCGAAAGACACAACAACAACTCTGTTTATGCATACTCTTTTTTGTTTTGTCCAGTAGCCTTCAATGTGGAACTGCACTGAATGCCTTGTTAAAGTCCTAGAAAATCACACCCTCTCTTCCCTGTATAAACAATTCCACTGTGGCACATTCATAATAAATAGTGCAACTATGTATCCAATATGATCTTCTTTTCATGAACCTATGGTGATGATTACCAGATGACCCATTTCCTCAGTGGAATATTGTCAGCCTAATTTGAAAAACTGTTTCCATTACATTTTTTAGGACTGCTTGTAAAGCTTATAAAAAGAACTCTTTACCCCTTAAATCTTATTTTGAGCTTGTTATAGATTGAACCACTAATGCATTTTGACAGCCCATTGTTATCCCCTCCAACCTATAGAGATAGGTTATACAGACCAGTTTTGAGTACCTAGACTTCTATCACCCTCAGCTTTCTAGATGGTAGCTCTTCATAAGTGCAGGCCACATTCCTTCTTCGTTCTTTCCTTCCTTTTTGTCTCTGCCTCACAGCTTGTTTTTTGTCAATTCACTGGTAATCCACTAATCTCAGGACTATTCCTAATATGAGCCCCTTCTTCCATCATCCATTATTAATAATGTGACAAATAAGCTATTTGCTAACTCTGTCTACTCACTATGCTCCTTATTTCTCTTCAATTGTCATGGCTGTTTCCATAACTCATTACTAGCCTTTAATGCAGAGAAGAACATAAGGCTGAGGGTTCTATCTCCACATCAGATATTTTTTTATAGTTATTCCAGTAGTGACAATAAATGCACAGCATTATGAGGATGCTGTTCTTCAGATTTATATAAATTTGGATGGATATTAAATTGCAATCCCATTTGCCCGAGTTGATGGCAGCTAAGGTAAGTGCAAATGATTCCAATACTCTTAAAATGTACTTTATTTTTCCCTCTCCTAGTCAAATCTGACCATCATGCTGTGGTATTCTCCCTGAAAGACCTCTCTAGTCAAATGTGACCATCTTGCCTTGACCTTCTCCCTGAAACAAGATTTGTAAGCCTTAATAACTGTTGTATGCTCTGTAATTACTCTAAAACCAATTACTTAATATTTAGCAGTCTTAGTGATAATCACAAATGGTGCAGCTCTTCAAAAAATCTTGTACCTAAGCTATTACTTACTACTCTGATTTTACTCCCTCTAAGACAAAGATATCGAAGATTTATATCTATCCAATAAAACATAATGACATGGTTAAACTAAACCCCTAGGGCAGCACTCCCACATTGACAAACCCCATATCTAGAAGAACAAAACTCCTAGTCACCTATAAAAGATTTCCACTTTATCATTAGAAAAGAGATTTAAACTTGCAATCAAGTTCCTCAAGCTTACCCTTATGAAATGTAATGGTGACCATGAACCTGGGGTTGCAGTTTCTTATTCAAAAGAGAATCATAGTGCCACTTTTTAGCTATATTAGAAGTAATCAACAACTCTTCTCTGAACTTAATCTGTAACGGCACCTCCTTTTCTGACCCCCCCCAAGGACATTGCTAAAATTCTTGAAGACAAATTGCCTTCGAACTTTACCCTATTCACCTTCCTCATTGACAACTATTGCCATCACTCCCCCCTCCTCAAATCACTCTGGACCAAGTCTATTTGTCACTCATCAAAAAAAAAAAAAAAAAAAAAAAAAAATGGTTCATGGATCCTGACAATATCCTTGAATGTATGCTGAGAAGTATTAAGTTCTAACTAGTAAAACCCTTCCATCAGCTCTTCACCTTGAGTCTTTTCACTTAGATACATCCCAGAGATCTAGACAACAGCTGTACTGACGTCCTTGTACAATGGTAGTCCCATTACTAACCCTGGGAATTACAGGCCTATTAGTCTCACTAGTATTAACATGAAGGCTGTGGAATGTGTTATAGCTGAACTAATACATTAATAAAAAAAAAAAAATCTCTTGTTTTCCTGCCTTACTGAATTAGAGTAGTCCAGTTTCAGAGTTGCTGATCCCTGGGCTTTGTTTTTAGTTCCTGTTACTGATCCATTGCCTTATTAGGAAGGAGGGAAGTTTCTTTGCTTACCAGTGGGAGTGGGAAGGACTGAGCAGCCTTTCTGTCTGATTTGGTGAAGTTTCAGCCAGAAACCTAGTAGTCCATTGGTCGTTTTGGGCCAAATCCTAGCTCCTTTCAGCCCCCTTCTATAAAACATGCTAAACACGCGTTTTCCAGCTTGTACCAACTCAGCACAGATCCTCGTGGTGGCCTGCAGAGTGATCCAAGCAGCAGAGAGCTAAAAGAGTGACTTTCTACCAGATATAAGTATTTTTGTGGCTTTCCCACTGTTATTAAGCTAGCGACTGCATTTCGCCTGTTTTACTGCTACTTTAAGTGATTTCTGCATTTTACACTGTTTATTGCACTTTAAGTTACTAATTGTTGCAAATTGTTTCTGTAGGCTACACACTAAAGTGCGCTAGCCGATTTACACCATTTATAGCATTTACTGTCTGTTTTTTTTCCTTGTCACTGTAAAAAAAAAACAAACAAAAAAAAAATCTCTTGTTTTCCTGCCTTACTGAACTAGAGTAGTCCATTTTCAGAGTTGCTGATCCCTGGGCTTTGTTCTTAGTTCCTGTTACTGATCCATTGCCTTATTAGGAAGGAGGGAAGTTTCTTTGCTTACCAGTGGGAGTGGGAAGCACTGAGCAGCCTTTTTGTCTGAATTGGTGAAGTTTCAGCCAGAAACTAGTAGTCCATTGGTCGTTTTGGGCCAATTCCTAGCTCCTTTCAGACCCCTGCTATAAAACACGCTAAACGCACTTTTTCCAGCTTGTACCAACTCAGCACAGATCCTCGTGGTGGCCTGCAGAGTGATCCAAGCAGCAGAGAGCTAAAAGAGTGACTTTCTACCAGATATAAGTATTTTTTGTGGCTTTCCCACTGTTATTAAGCTAGCGACTGCATTTCGCCTGTTTTACTGCTACTTTAAGTGATTTCTGCATTTTACACTGTTTATTGCACTTTAAGTTACTAATTGTTGCAAATTGTTTCTGTAGGCTACACACTAAAGTGCGCTAGCCGATTTACAGCATTTATAGCATTTACTGTCTGTTTTTTTTCCTTGTCTCTGTAAAAAAAAAACAAACAAAAAAAAAATCTCTTGTTTTCCTGCCTTACTGAACTAGAGTAGTCCAGTTTCAGAGTTGCTGATCCCTGGGCTTTGTTTTTGTTCCTCTTACTGATCCATTACCTTATTAGGAAGGAGGAAGTTTCTTTGCTTACCAGTGGGAGTGGGAAGCACTGAGCGACCTTTCTGTCCGATTTGGTGAAGTTTCAGCCAGAAACTAGTAGTCCATTGGTCGTTTTGGGCCAATTCCTAGCTCCTTTCAGCCCCCTGCTATAAAACACGCTAAACACGCATTTTCCAGCTTGTACCAACTCAGCACAGATCCTCGTGGTGGCCTGCAGAGTGATCCAAGCAGCAGAGAGCTAAAGAGTGACTTTCTACCAGATATAAGTATTTTGTGGCTTTCCCACTGTTATTAAGCTAGCGACTGCATTTAGCCTGTTTACTGCTACTTTAAGTGATTTCTACATTTTACACTGTTTATTGCACTTTAAGTTACTAATTGTTGCAAATTATTTCTGTAGGTACACACTAAAGTGCGCTAGCCGATTTACAGCATTTATAGCATTTACTGTCTGTTTTTCCTTGTCTCTGTAATAAAACAAAAAACAAATCTCTTGTTTTCCCGCCTTACTGAACTAGAGTAGTCCAGTTTCAGAGTTGCTGATCCCTGGGCTTTGTTTTTAGTTCCTGTTACTGATCCATTGCCTTATTAGGGAGGAGGGAAGTTTCTTTCCTTACCAGTGGGAGTGGGAAGCACTGAGCAGCCTTTCTGTCCGATTTGGTGAAGTTTCAGCCAGAAACTAGTAGTCCATTGGTCGTTTTGGGCCAATTCCTAGCTCCTTTCAGACCCCTGCTATAAAACACGCTAAACACGCGTTTTCCAGCTTGTACCAACTCAGCACAGATCCTCGTGGTGGCCTGTAGAGTGATCCAAGCAGCAGAGAGCTAAAAGAGTGACTTTCTACCAGATATAAGTAATTTTTGTGGCTTTCCCACTGTTATTAAGCTAGCGACTGCATTTCGCCTGTTTTACTGCTACTTTAAGTGATTTCTGCATTTTACACTGTTTATTGCACTTTAAGTTACTAATTGTTGCAAATTGTTTCTGTAGGCTACACACTAAAGTCGCTAGCCGATTTACAACATTTATAGCATTTACTGTCTGTTTTTCCTTGTCTCTGTAATAAAACAAAAAGGTCTCTTGTTTTCCCGCCTTGCTGAACTAGAGTAGTCCAGTTTCAGAGTTGCTGATCCCTGGACTTTGTTTTAGTTCCTGTTACTGATCCATTGCCTTATTAGGAAGGAGGGAAGTGAGTGGGAAGCACTGAGCGGCCTTTCTGTCCGATTTGGTGAAGTTTCAGCCAGAAACTAGTAGTCCATTGGTCGTTTTGGGCCAATTCCTAGCTCCTTTCAGCCCCCTGCTATAAAACACGCTAAACACGCGTTTTCCAGCTTATACCAACTCAGCACAGATCCTCGTAGTGGCCTGCAGAGTGATCCAAGCAGCAGAGAGCTAAAAGAGTGACTTTCTACCAGATATAAGTATTTTTTGTGGCTTTCCACTGTTATTAAGCTAGCGACTGCATTTCGCCTGTTTTACTGCTACTTTAAGTGATTTCTGCATTTTACACTGTTTATTGCACTTTAAGTTACTAATTGTTGCAAATTGTTTCTGTATGCTACACACTAAAGTGCGCTAGCCGATTTACAGCATTTATAGCATTTACTGTCTGTTTTTTTCCTTGTCTCTGTAATAAAACAAAAAGGTCTCTTGTTTTCCTGCCTTGCTGAACTAGAGTAGTCCAGTTTCAGAGTTGCTGATCCCTGGGCTTTGTTTTTAGTTCCTGTTACTGATCCATTGCCTTATTAGGAAGGAGGGAAGTGAGTGGGAAGCACTGAGCGGCCTTTTTGTCCGATTTGGTGAAGTTTCAGCCAGAAACTAGTAGTCCATTGGTCGTTTTGGGCCAATTCCTAGCTCCTTTCAGCCCCCTGCTATAAAACACGCTAAACACGTGTTTTCCAGCTTGTACCAACTCAGCACAGATCCTCGTGGTGGCCTGCAGAGTGATCCAAGCAGCAGAGAGCTAAAAGAGTGACTTTCTACCAGATATAAGTAATTTTTGTGGCTTTCCCACTGTTATTAAGCTAGTGACTGCATTTCGCCTGTTTTACTGCTACTTTAAGTGATTTCTGCATTTTACACTGTTTATTGCACTTTAAGTTACTAATTGTTGCAAATTGTTTCTGTAGGCTACACACTAAAGTGCGCTAGCCGATTTACAGCATTTATAGCATTTACTGTCTGTTTTTTTCCTTGTCTCTGTAATAAAACAAAAAGGTCTCTTGTTTTCCTGCCTTGCTGAACTAGAGTAGTCCAGTTTCAGAGTTGCTGATCCCTGGACTTTGTTTTTAGTTCCTGTTACTGATCCATTGCCTTATTAGGAAGGAGGGAAGTGAGTGGGAAGCACTGAGCGGCCTTTTTGTCCGATTTGGTGAAGTTTCAGCCAGAAACTAGTAGTCCATTGGTCGTTTTGGGCCAATTCCTAGCTCCTTCCGCTGCTATAAAACACGCTAAGCGCCGTTAGCGGAGTTGCCACTGTTGCACACAAGAGCAGCGGCGGTTAAACAAGGTTAAACTATTCGGGCCATCTAAATTCCACTCTTCAAATTTTCCCTTAGAATTACCTTCCTCGAGCTGTACTGCTGATCTAACCAGCATATCCTGTAACTGAAAAGTTCATCTCTACTTGATTCCCAAGTAGACTATTCTCTATCTGTAAAGCCTAGCACTTACTCCTACAGTACTTGCACCTTGATAAAGCACTCTTATTATAGATAGTACCCCACCAGCCTAAAACCCACTTCCCGAGTCCTTTGAAAGTCTCTTTATCTACTACTTCTAGTATGTCAAGGGATCAGTTGCTAGTGTCCTCTCCAGCTCAACTGGTGAACCTGGGAATATTGAGGCAATGTTACAATTGCCTCATGTACCTGAACAATCCTCTCCTTCTCCCACAAAACACAAATACATGCGAGAGATGCAACTATATGGCCAAACTGGAGGCTGAGCTCTCTCAACATAGGACTGGCAAGACCAGACAGGAGGAGAAGGTAACCACACACAATGCATACCCAGTCACACATGGTACCATCACAACTTCAAATCATACACATACTCACACAAAGACATACTCGGAGGCTCTGATCAAAAATTTACCAAAACAGCAGAGGCCACCAAAGCAGACACCCAAACAACTACCACCTCACGACCCAGCACATGCAACACATAGACCACACAGTCAGAGTGTCAAACAGTCACAGCCCTTAAGGCCAAACAAAATGCCAGACACACTTGTCATTGGTGATTCCATAGTCAGACACAGTGACGTCCCGCTCACCAGACTGAGTAAGGAGAAGGTCACAGTAAGCTGCCTGTCGGGCGCTAGAATCCGCCACATAACGCAAGTACTCAGGTCTCTCAACAGCAGGTACAAGTACGACTCAGTCATTGTCCACGCTGGTGTCAACAACCTGAGACGTACCTCCTTGGACTACATGAAAATGGACATCGAGGAGCTCTCTGATTATGTAGCCCAGGTAGGTATGACCCTGACCTTGAGCAGTATCCTACCTTCACCTAGAATGATGCCACAATACAGTGATAAGATGATCAGCTTTAATAATTGGCTTAAATTCTGGTGTCATTCAAAGGGATCAATGTCTGTCTGCCTGGGATGACATGCTGGACAAGCCACGCTGCTTCATGAGGGACGGCTTGCACCTGTCACCGCTGGGCTTCGGATATTGGCAAAGGCTCTTGCCACCCCATAGTGCCTTTTTAGGCAAGGCTCAAATTCTAAACCTACCACCCTAGAACACCAAAAGGAAAAAACTGAGGGTAATGCTGCTCAATGCCAGAAGTCTCAATCTCAAGATGCGCACTCGAGGCCCTTCTCAATATGGAGAACATCGATGTCTGTGCTGTGACAGAAACCTGGTTCAAAGCTCCTTAGAGCACCCCAGCACTAACAGGTTTCACCTCATATCATGCGTTCGGCCCCAAAATCCGGACAACACCAAGAAAGGAGGGTGTCCATATTCATAAAGGACACCCACACCTCAAGGTTGGTGGCAATGCCGCGATGCATCGGAGACCATCCAGGTGCAATTAACCATAGGCAAGACTGCTCTGCAATTTGTAGCATGTTACAGGCCACCCTCTCAAACTCAGGAACCTCACATGGCCTTCCTGAAAACATTGGAGGATAAATGTATCTCAAACACCATCATACTAGGTGGCGTCAACTACCCTAATATAGACTGGGAACACTACTCAAGCCCGAACACTCTAACCCAAAGATTCCTGGGTTCATAAACTCAAATGCCATGGAACAACTAGTCACCATCCCACAAGAGGAGAAAACATACTTGATCTCATCATCACGAACATGGGATCAAAATGTTCAACACCGAAGTATACCCTCACTGGTGAGATCAGATCATAAACTAATCTCGCTGGAGGTCCTCATCCCCCCACCTGAAACAAAAAAGACCACAGAGAAAAATTTCTCAAAAGCCGATTTCACACTTCTAAAAACTAGTGTGGTCTCCTTTAAGGCCCCTGAGCCAGTGGTAAACATTATTCAAACCGCTGAATCACTTACAAATGCCTTCTACTAGCACCTACAGGACTGCATGGATCAGGCAATCCCAAACAAAACTAAGACTCTCTGTACCAAAGGCAAGCGTCCAGTCTGGTGGACCCCAGCCATAAACAAGCTCTACAACAAAAGGAGGAAGCTACTACAAGATAGAGCAAAATCCTTGAAAGGTAAGACACCTTTGATCATTATAAGTAAAAACTAAGAGCTCTCATAAAATCATCCAAGGCAAATTTTGAGAGAAAAATCGCCAAGGACTCTAAAGACAATCATAAGGCCTTCTTTAGCTATGTTAGAAACCTAGGAGGAAACTCCCAGATATGCTCAGAATTAGTTCAAAATGATGTGAAAATTACTGAACCTACACACATTGCCAACATACTGGCTGACAGGTTCAGTGCAAACTTCTCCCCTCCCCAAAAGGAGAGATATCTATTCCAGAGGATTGTAGCCCCAAACATCTCCAACGCCCAGGTGAGAACTGCCCTCACTAAGGCAAAAACACAGCATCCATGGGACGGATGGTGTCCCCGGCTGTGTGCTTCACGAACTCAACGAGGAATTAAACCCACAGTTAGGACAGCTGTTTAATCTTAGCCTCACCTCAGGATACGTACCCAAGGAGTGGCGCATGGCGACTGTGGTCCCACTTCATAAGGCGGTGCCTCCACAGACCCTGGAAATTACCACCCCATTAGCTTGACAAGCCTTATCTGCAAAGCCATGGAGAGGATCATAATGGAACTCATAAATAAAGACATGGGGAACTTGCAGACTTTGGATCCAACCCAGTTTGGCTTTGTCAAAGGCAGATCCTGCCTCTTAAACTTGGTTGACTTTTTGAGACAGTCACCAAGGCCATTGATGAGGGAAAGGCAGTCCATACAGCCTACCTCGACCTGGCAAAGGCCTTCGACACAATACCCCACTCAGGTATCATCGAAAAACTCATCAGCTCGAATGTAAACCCATACATCACAAGATGGGTTGCAAACTGGCTAAGTGACAGAACCCACAGGGTCAGAGTTGCTGGAGCCATGTCAGACTCAAAGCCTGTCACAAGTGGTGTCCCACAGGGCTCAGTCCTGGGTCCACTCTTGTTCGGCATCTACTTTTCTGAAGTACAAGCAAACACAGGAGGGTTATGGCTGACAAAGTTTGCAGATGACTGCAAACTGGGCGCCATAGTCGAAAACACCATCTGACACAGATATCCTCCAGAAGGGCCTCACAGAAATGGATAACTGGTGCCAGAGCCATGGCCTGAAGTTAAATGCCAAAAAATGCATAGTCATACCCTTTGGAAAAACAAGGTTACCCCTAGCTACCATATAGGTGGCAATCCAATGAGCACAGAAAAAGTCATCAGGGATCTGGGGACCCAGGTTGACAGTAGCCTTTCGTTTGACACTCATGTTGCTAAAGTAGTTAGGAAAACCTTCTATATCCCACCTGATCATGAAGGGATTCACATCTAGATCAAGAGAGGTCATCGTCCCCTGTACTCATCACTCATTAGACCTATGATTGAGTACAATGCCCGTTCGAATGTATCTGACCAGACACCTGCTGCAGCTTGAAAGGCCCCAAAGTTCCTCACCAAAAGGATAAAGGGTCTCAAAATATGTCTTATGCTGCCCGACTGAAAGAACTCCAGCTCTATTCAGTCTCATACCGCTTGCTCAGAGGTGACCTGTGCCTGACATATAAGGCCATGTCAAACCCAGATTTGATGAATATGCTTCACCTCAAAAAATCTAGATCCCTCAGAACCACAAGGGGAGACTTAAACCTTGACACGGTTATAAATAGAACGTGCTGGAGGGACAGATTCATCGCCCAGAGACTCCCTATGCTGTGGAACAAAATCCCGGTACATGTGAGGCAGAGCACCTCTCTGGCCTTGTTCAAGTGGAATCTTGACCAATGGATGGGAGATCGCAGATATACCCCAGGGATTACTTCAGTGTCACTGCTTGACAGAGGCACAGCAAAATGATAGGCATAGTTTTTATTCAAACTAAAGGGGTGGCGAAAGCCACATAACTATGGGCTAGGCTTATAAATGCCCTTGGGCAGATAGCCTAGTATGAACCTATGAACCTATGAACCTATGAACCTATGATATAGGTGATCCTTTATAAGTGTATATGTTCATAGACCCTTACTAGGCAATTGATCATGAAGGTGATATGTAGCCTAGCCCCAGCAATTCCCCGCTGTATACAGCCCTATCCATAAGGAATACCAATGATGTATTTATGGCTCTCGTCCATTTATCCTATACCCATACATTCATTCAGGCTGCACTGAAGAGAGTGAGGGAACTTATAGGTTCATACGTTCATACTAGGCTATCTGCCCTAGGGCATTTATAAGCCTAGCCAGAATGTGTTTGGCTTTCGCTACCCATTTTAAATTTATTTTGCTATGCCCTTTTTCGAGGTTAGTATACTGTGCCTCTGTCTAACAGTGACACAGAAGTGATACCCGGGGTAAACCTACGATCTCCCATCCACTCATCAAGATTCCTCTTGAAGAGAGTCAATGAGGGACTCTGCCTAACCTGGACTGGGATTTTATTCCAGAGTGAAGGGAGCCTCTGGGTTATGAATCTGTCCCTCCAGCATGTCCTATTTATTTCAGTGCTGAGGTTCAAGTCTCTCGGCGTGAGCTCGATGGGATTTGGATTTTCTGAGGTGCAGCATGTCCATTAATTCCAGGTTGGACATGGCTTTATACGTCAGGCACAGATCGCCTCTGAACAGGCGGCATGCCACTGAGTAGAGCTGGAGTTTCTTTAACCGAGCAGCAAATGGCATCTGTTTGAGTCCTTTGATCCTCTTGGTGAGGTACTTTTGGGGTCTTTCCAGTTGCTGCAGGTGTCTGGTAAGGTACATCCCAAAAGGGGCATTGTACTCAATTATGGGCCTGATGAGGGATGAGTAAAGAGGCACAATGACCTCCCCTGATCTAGATGTGAATCCCTTCATGATTAGGTGGGCTATATAAAATGTTTTTCTAACCACTTTGGCCACGTGGTTGTCAAATGAGAGATTGCTATCAACTTGGGTCCCCAGGTCCCTAATTACTTCTTCTGTACTTAATGGATTACCACCTATGTGGTAATTTGTGGGCACTTCGTTTTTGCCAAAGGGGATGACTATACACTTTTTGGCATTTAGCTTGAGGCCATGGCTCTGGCACCAATTGTCTGTTTCTATGAGTCCCTTTTGGAGGATGCTTGTGTCGGCTGGAGAGTCGATTATGGCGCCCAGTTTGCAGTCATCTGTGAACTTGGTCAGCCACAGTCCTTCCATGTTGGCCTGTACCTCCGAGAAATATATACCGAACAAGAGAGGTCCCAGGACTGAGCCTTGTGGGACACCACTTGTAACTGGTTTGGAGTCTGACATGGCTCCAGCAATTCTAACCATGTGGGTTCTGTCCTTGAGCCAGTTTGAAATCCATCTAGTGACATAGGGGTTTATATTTAAGCTGGTGAGCTTATCTATAATGCCCGAGTGGGGTATTGTATTGAAGGCTTTTACGAGGTCCAGGTAGGCTGTGTGGACGACCTTCCCCTCGTCAGTGGCCTTGGTGACTGTTTCAAAGAAATCCAGGTTTAAGAGGCAGGATCTGCCCTTAACAAAGCTGAACTGGGTAGGATCCAGTGTCTGTAGGTCCCCAATATCTTTATTTATGAGGTCCACGATGATCCTTTCGATAGCTTTGCAGACCAAGCTAGTCAGGCTTATGGGGCGATAGTTTCCAGGATCCGTTGAGGCACCACCTTTATGAAGAGGGACCACTGTTGCTGTATGCCACTCTTTGGGCACATATCCTGTAGTGAGGCTGAGATTGAACAGTAGTTTTATGTTTGGGTTTAGCTCTTTTTGGAGTTCATGTAGGACACAGCCCGGGACACCGTCTGGTCCCATTGATGCTGCGTTTTTTGCTTTGGAGAGGGCGGCTCTTACCTGAGCATCTGAGATGTCAGGGGGGCAGATATTTGCCCTTTTGGTGGGGGGGGGGGGATTTTTTGCTGAACCTGTCAGCTAGGATGTTGGCAATGTCTGTGGGTTCGGTGTATTTTTTGTCATTTTGGACTAATTCTGAGCATATCTGGGAATTACCACCCAGGTTCCTAACACAACTAAAGAAAGCCTTGTGATTGTCCTTAGTGTCCTGTGCAATTTTTCTCTCGAAGCTGGCCTTAGACAATTTTATGAGTGCCCGTAGTTTTTTGCTAATACTAATCAGTGATGCCTTCCCTTTTTGGGATTTTGCTCTATCATTTAGTAGCTTCCTCCTTCTATTGTATAGTTAGTTTATGGTTGGGGTCCACCAGACAGGACGTCTGCATTTGGAGGATTAGGTCTTGGTTTTATTTGGGATCGCATTATCCATGCATTCCTGAAGGTGTTCATAGAATGCATTTATAAAGGATTCTGCGGTCTGGGCCGTATTTTCCACAGGCCCGGGTGCTTTGAAGGATTCCACCTTGGTTTTGAGGAGTGTGAAATTTGCTTTAGAAAAGTTTTTCACTGTGGTATTCTTGGCAGGGGGTGGGGTCGGGATGTGAATATCCAGTGAGATTAGTTTATGATCTGATCTTACCAGTGAGGGATACACTTCTAGTCTGGAGCATAGAGTCCCCATGTTGGTGATGATCAGGTCCAGTATGTTTTCCCCTCTTGTGGGAGTGGTAACAAGTTGTTCCATAGCATTTGAGTTTATAAATTCTAGGAACCTTTGGGCTAGGGTGTTGGAGCTAGAGTAATGCTCCCAGTCTATGTTTGGGTAGTTGAAGTCGCCCAATATAATGGTGTTTGGAGAGACCTTCATATTTTCCAGTGTTCTCAGGAAGGCAGAGTGGGGTTCCTGGGTTTGGGAGGGTGGTCTGTAGCAGGCTATAAACTGGAAGGCAGTTTTACCCACTGTTAGTTGCACATGGATAGTCTCTGATGCTTCGTGCTTTGCCACCAACCTGGAGGTGTGGGTATCTTTGATGAATATCGATACTCCCCCTCCTTTTGTGGTTCGGTCCAAGTTTTGGGGCCGAAAAGCATGGTATGAGGTATAACCTGGTAGTGCTGGGGTGCTCTCGGGAGCCCTGAACCAGGTTTCTGTTACTGCACAGATATCGATGTTCTCCACACTAAGGAGAGTTTCGAGTGCGTGCATCTTGAGGTTTAGACTTCTGGCGTTGAGTAGCATTACTCTTAGTTTCTTATCCCTTGTGATACCTATGGAGGTGGGTTTGTCTTCTGAGCCTTGCCTAAGAAAGGCACTATGGGGGTAGCAAGAGCCTTTGCCAATATCTGAAAGCCCAGGGGTGACAGGTGCAAGCCGTCCCTAGCGAAGCATCGTGGCTTGTCGAGCATATCATCCCAAGCTGACAGGCATTGGATCCCCTTTGAAAGACACCAGTACTTAAGCCAATTGTTGAAATTGATCATCTTGTCTTCATATTGTGGCATCATTCTTGGTGAGGGTAAGATGCTACTCAAAGTCAGGGTCATACCGGCCTGGGCTACATGCTCAGAGAGCTCCTCTATGTCTCTTTTCATTTAGTCCCGGAGGTACGTCTCAGGTCATTCACACCAGCATGGACAATGACTGAGTCATATTTGTACTTGCCTTGGAGTGACCTGAGTGCTTGTGTTATGTGGCGGATCCTAGCGCCCGACAGGCTGCTCACCGTGACCCTCTCCTTGTTCAGCCTGGTGAGTGGGACGTCATTGTGCCTGACGATAGAGTCACCTATGACAAGTGTATCAGGTGTGTTGTTTAGTCTTAAGGGCTGTGACTGTTCGACACACTAGCTTTGTGAGATATGTATTGCACGTGTTTTGTTTTGGGGTAGCGGTTGCTTGGGTGTCTGCTTTGGAGGTCTCTGCTGCTTAGGCAGATCTTTATTTAGAGCCTCCGAGTATGTTTTTGTGTGATTATGTGTTTGGTTTGCTGTCGTGGTAGGTCTATGTGAGACTGGAATTGTTGTGAGTGTGGTTTCCTTCTCCTCCTGACTGGTTATGCCAGTACTGAGTTGAGAGAGCTTAGCCTCCAGTTTGGCTATATGGTTGCATCTCTCACATGTGTTGGAATTCTTTGGGAGGAGGAGAGGGTTGTCTGTGTACATGAGGCAGTTGTAACATTGCCTCAAGATTCCCAGATTCACCAGCTGGAGAGATTGACAACTGACCTTTGGACATGCTAGAATAATATAGGATTCCTTTATAATTGAAAAGAAGAACATAAGGCTGAGGGTGTAGTGACAATAAATTTATGAGGATGCTGTTCTTCAGATTTATATAAATTTGGATAATTGCAATGGCAGCTAAGGTAAGTGCAAATGATTCCAATACTCTTAAAATGTAATTTTTCAAATGACCATCATGCTGTGTATATCTCCCCAAAGACCTCTCTCTCAAATGTGACCATCTTGTGACCTTCTCCCTGAAACAAGATTTGTAATAACTGTTGTATGCTCTGTAATTAGCAATTACTTAATATTTAGCAGTCTTAGTGATATCACAAATGGTGCAGCTCTTCAAAAATCTTGTACCTAAGCTATTACTTACTACTCTGATTTTACTCCCAGACAAAGATAACAAGATTTATATCTATCCAACAAATATAAACATGGCTAGATTCAGTAGGGCAGCACTCCCACATTGAAAAACCATGGATCTAGTCAAAACTGCTACACCTAAACAAGGTTTCCAATTTCAGTAGAAAGATAAAGTTCAATCAAGTTCCTCAGGCACCCTTATAAACCTTGGTGACCAGAACCTTTGCAGTTTCTCATTCAAAAGAGAATCATAGTGCCACTTCTCCCACAAGAGTAATCCACAACTCTTCTTGAATGTAAAATAACTGGCCTGAAGCCCAAGTGCTAAAATTCCAGAACAAATTGCCTTGAACTTTACAGACACCTCTCAATCAGCAGTTCCCAACTTGAGAAGGATGAAAGCTACCTGTCCTGCCACCACAGTGCATGCTTTCACAATCCTTCCTAATGTAAAACAGCTGGTCTGAAGCCCTTGTGCAATGGTAATCCAATTACTAAGAATTACAGGCCTATTAGTCTCACTAGTATTAACATGAAGGCTGTGGAATGTGTTATAGCTGAACTAATACATTATGATATAGGTGATCCTTTATAAGTATATATGCTCAAGTTACACAATTGACATGAAGCTAGATCCAGCAGGCCCAGCAATTCCAGTGTATACAGCCCTATCCATAAGGAATACCAACCAACTTCAGTAGGCTGCACTGAAGCAGTTCAGAAAACTTATTTTTTAATGATAACTGCTTCCAGTTTACTTCTGAATAAACACAGATTTGGCTTCATAAATGGTAGACCATGCTTACTCAGGCTAGATGAATTCTTTGAAAGAGATACAGAGGCCATGGATAAAGGGTGCATAGTCCACACTGCTTAATGGCCAGAGGTCATTGACTCTATTTCTCATGTTGAGATTATTGACAAACTCTCAACTCAATATTAACCTGTAGGTAGTTTTTTGGATAGCTAGTTTGTTGCCATTAATGTTAAAGTTTGTGTGTATGTGTGTGTGTGTGGGGGGGGGGGGGGGTATGAATTTGCACTTAACAGAAAAAAATGTGTCTAGCAGACTCCACTCCAAGTCAGACTGCCAACCAGTCACGAGTGGAGCTCCGCAGAGATCAGTCCTAGGTCCTCTCCTGTTTGGCATCTTCTTCTCAGAAGTCCAAGCCAACAAGGAGGGACTCTGGCTGACAAAGTTTGCAGACGACTGCAAGCTGGGAGTCATTATTAACTTCACAAATGATGTAGACATCCTACAGAAAGGCCTCACTGAGACCATTGACTAGGGTCGAAACCATGGCCTCAAGCTTAATGCCAAAAAATGTGCCATAATCCCCTTTGGGAAAAACTCAGTTCCCACTAATTACCAAATCGATGGGAGCCCACTAACCACTGAAGGCGTTTTAAGAGATCTGGGGACACAGGTTGACAGCAACCTCACTTTCGACCACCACATTGCCTCTGTGGCCAGAAAGTCCTTCTGTGTGGCACATCTCATTACCAAGGGTTTTGCATCCAGGAAGAAAGAGGTCATCATCTCTCTCTACTCTTCCCTCATTAGGCCAATCATCGAGTATAGTGCCCCATTTGGCATGTACATCACTAGACACATGCAACAGCTGGATTGGCCACAAAAGTACCTCATAAAGAGGATCCTAGGCCTTAAACACATGTCCTACATGGACAGACTCAAAAAACTCCAGCTATTCTCTGTCTCATATTGTCTACTAAGAGGTGATCTCTGCTTGACTTACAAAGCCATGTCTGACCCAGCTCTGTTAGAAATGCTGCATCTAGTGAAATCCCAATCCCTTCACACCACACACTCCAGAGACTTCACGCTCATTACCATAGTCAACAGAACATACTGGAGGGACAGGTTCATACCCCAGAGACTGCCCATGCTCTGGAATAGACTTCCCATACATGTCAAGCAGATCACCTCATTGGCCCTCTTCAAGAGAAATCTTGATGAGTGGATGGGAAATAGAAAGTTCACCCCGGGGATCACTCCAGTGGCTCTGTTTGATAGAGGCACTGGCAACTAAGGTCAGGTGGCATGCCAGGGCACTTCTATGGGCTATGCTTGTAAAGGCTCCAGGGCCAGAAGCCTAGTATACACATATGAACCTATGAACCTTTCCTGGGGACCTCTTCATTAGCATAGAATAAAAGCTAATGTAAAGGGACTATGGCTAATCAAATCTGTTGATGATTTAAGAATTGGGGTGGCTATCAAATCCCATTCTTATTCTCAAATAATTTAACAGCAGCTGGGCCAAACAAATGCTTGGTGTGTCAGTCATGGGCTTAACTTTAACACCAACAAATGTAGTATAGTTTCCTTTGGAAAATCTAGCATCACCACTGCATGTCATATAGATAACACTTCACCTAACTCTGACTCTGTCATCAGGGACTTGGTAAAGTCTTCATAACAAACTCTCCTTTCACAAAAACTTCCTTTTGTTGTGGTTCATTAATCCTTCTACCTTGCACAATGTATCCTTCACAGTAGCCCCCTTAAGGTCAAAAGGTGATACAATGCTCCCTTCAGCATGTATTTCCCAAAGCACATAAAACACCTTGATTGACATCAATGTTTCCTCACCAAAAAGAGACGTTTTTGTACACATAGGTACCCTGATAAACTAAGCATCTTGTCTGTCTACTCGTTTTTTTACAGGCTCTGGAGGTGTAACCTCTGCTTAGTTTTCCATGCTATTAATAAAACCATACTCTTTGAACTTGTTCACCTAAATAGATTAAATTCAGTACTGCTTCTAGTCCAAAAGCTACATGGCCACATTAGCAATACCAGATGTAAGACAATGTATCCCTCTGCCCTCGAAAATTACTCTAGATTAGATACTGTTTGCACTACCAAAAGCTGCAAATAACAGTTCCACAGGTATGACTACACCCGTGGCTGCACAGACACCAAATGTCTGAACCTGAGGTTCCTCTCGTATTGAGCAGGATTACTACCGCAACAACACATCATTGCTACAGTAAAATTAAGCTGTCTCACGATGGTCTAACAATAGCTCATGTTTCCTATTAGTGTGTGAAAAATACAATGCTTGGTTAATTCTGCTTCACAGTGATAGGAAGAGCCGACATCGAAAGATCAAAAAGTGGTGTCACTATGAGCACATAGAAGCAGCAAGCCAGTTATCCCTTGGTAACTTTTCTGACACCTCCTGCTTAAAACTAAGCTAGAGAGATTGTGAGGACCTCCTTTTATAGTCTCTATTCATACTGAAAATCAAGAGCAGGTGAGCTTTTGCCCTTCTGCTCCACGGGAGGTTTCTGTCCTTCCAGAGCTCGCCTTAGGACACCTGCAGTGTACAAAAGGGCCTTACAGAAACAGATGTTTGGTGCCAGAGCCATGGACTCAAGCTCAATGCCAAGAAATGTATAGTTATCCCCTTTGGGAAAAAACATGTATCCATGAATTACCATATAGGTGGCAGTACAATAAACACTGAAAGTGTGATAAGAGACTTAGGGACACAGGTGGACAGTGGTCTCACCTTCGATAACTACATCGCCACAACTGTCAGGAAATCCTTCTATGTGGCACACCTCATCACTAAGGGCTTTTCATCCAGAAAAGGAGGTCATTGTCCCACTGTACTCATCCCTCATTAGACCCATTATAGAATACAACGCCCAATTTGGGGATGCAACCGTGCAACTGGAAAGGCCGCAGAAATACCTCACTAAAAGAATCACAGGCCTAAAGTAGATGCCCTATGCTGACCGCCTTAAAAAACTCCAACTATACTCTGTCGCATATCGTCTACTCAAAGGCAATCTCTGCTTAACATACAAGGCCATGTCAAACCCAGAGCTGTTGGACATGCCCCACTTAAAGAAATCCTAATCCCTCAGAGCCACACGCTCCAGGGATCTAAACCTTGTCATCAGAATAAACAAAACATGCTGGAGGGATAGGTTCCTGACCCAGAGACTCCCCAGACTCTGAAATAGACTGCCCACACATGTCAAGCAGAGTGCATCTTTGGCCCTCTTCAAAAGGAACCTTGATGATTGGATGGGAGAAAGGAAATTCACCCTGGGGATCACGTCAGTCACCCTGCTAGACAGCGGTCCAGGGAAGTAAATAGTGTGGGAAGAAATAGCCATGGAATTGCTATGACTAGGCTTGTATAGGCCCTAGTGCTGATAGCCTAGTACCAACCTATGAACCTATGAACCACTCCAGCTAAACTCTACACCTGACACTGTCTCCAAAATGGGTTGCACCTGGATGCCCAGACATTTGGAGCCAGAACTGAGAGTCCCAGAGGGACTTTCCCTCCCTCTACCTCACCAGGTAAGTGAAAAAAAATGGTTAAGTTTTGCTCAGCCCCTGCTAAATCTATTTAACCTTATAGGTTCATAGGTCCATAGAAGGTCACTACCCTTATAAGCCTAGCCATATTTATCCAGACTTGCCTTGTTGGTGGTCAGGTAAGTGAAGTTTGCAGAGGTAAGGATGTATGGTAGTTAATACTTACTTCCTCTGTACAGGAGGGACATGGGTGTCATCCCAAGAGGGAATTTGCAGTCACCCATCAATTGATCTAGGATGCATTTGTACAGGGTCAGGGAGGGTTCTGTTTCAAGTGAAATGGAAGCTTGTTCTAGAGAAGTGGCAGTCTCTGGGAGATGTAGCTATCTCTCCAGCATGACTTGTTCATGTCAGAGGCCAGGTTAAGATCACTGGAGTGAATAACCCTCATGCAGTTTGATTTATGAATGTGTAGCATTTCCATTAGGGCCAGATCAGAGACTGACCTGTAAGCCAGACACAGGTCACCCCTTAGCAATCTGTAGGAGACAGAATACAGTGATACTGCTTTCAGTCTTTCTGTGTAAGACTTGTCTTGTGTACCCAGTAATTTCTTGGTGAGAAACCTCTGTAGTCTCTCCAATTGTGTAGGTATCTGGTGGGGTACATGTAAAAAGAAGCACTGTATTTAATTACTGGTCTGGTATGGGCCAAGTATAATGGAATTATAACATCCTTAGATCTAGATACAATGCCTTTACTTATAAGATGTGCCACATAGAAGAATTTTCTTACTACTGTGAATATGTGGTGGTCAAAGTTCAGATTGCTATCAACCTGAGTACCCAGATCATGTACCACTGGGAGGGGGTGCTGCCTGTAATGTAATTAGCAGGGATGTCAGCTTTTCTGAAAGGAATAATAATGCATTTTTTGCATTTAGCTTTAATTTGTGGCTTTGGCACCAATTATTTCTCTGCATTAACCTGTCTGCAGTATACTAACATAATTTGGGGACTCGGTGATTGCTTACAATTTGCAATTGTCAGTGAACTTGGTCAGCCACAGGTGGTCCAAGTTTGTCTGGACTTCTGAGAAATAAATTCTGAGCAGTAAGGGGCCCAGCACCGAACCCTGTGGTATACTACTGATGACTGGTCTTTTGCTACAGTTGAAGTCACCCACTTTGATAGTATCTGTCCTATTGGTGAGCCTGTTGGCTGCCCAACTGGTAAAGTAGGGTTTAATTCCCATCTGGGAGAGTTTCTGTATAATACCTGAGTCAGGGGTTTGGTCAAATAACTTGGCTATTTCAAGATAGGCAGTATGCACTGTCTTTCCTTCATCGAGGGCCTTGGTGACTTTTTCAAAGAAGTCAACCAGGTTTAGCAGGCATGATCTACCTTTAATGAATATGAACTGGGTTGGGTCCAGAGTTTGGAGATTACCTATATTCTTGTTAATAAGGTCTCTTTTTTTTTAAATTCCTCAAATTATTTTGGGTTTCTAATACAATGACATGAAGGGACCACATTCCTAAGTCAAAGTATGATTAAAGTTCATGAAATTAGTATCGTTTCAGTCGTTGATGTTAGCCAGAAGTGCTTTACACAACACTTGCAATGTGCCTAGTACTGACTCCTTCTGCAATTTGTGCAGAGTTACATATATTGGTAACGTATCTAAGTATGATTGTAAATTCTTCTTTTATAAGACCCATTGCTCCTCTTACTATTGGAACACTCTGGTATACTTGTTCCACATTGCCCTCATTTCTGCCTGCAAATCCTGGTATTTTATGACTTTGTCTCTCTGTATTTAAGACACTGTAGTCACTGGGTTTAACAATTTCAATAATCAATGCTTCTTTTGTCTTCTTTTCATGGACCACTATATCTGGTATTCTCACATCTATGTTTTTGCACTGTTGGTAATGGGTGGTCCCATGTAATATAAACTTCATCATTTTCTATGATGCTTTGTGGCTCATGTTTCCAATGTTTTTTCAGCTACTTCAATATTATAATGTTTGCACAATCCCCAATGCAACAGTCTTGCCACATTATTATGACTTTCAGTATACAGTCTTCTGTCGTTAGTATGTCACAACCAGTAACAAGATGTGTGACTGTTTGCAATTCTATTGTATAAAACCTACTGTACATTTGTTTGCTTCTCCCACATGTTCAATGGACTTTGTAAACCAATGTGTATGTAGCCCACTACCTTTGGCCGCCAATATTAACTTTTCATCTCTTGGTTTATATTTACCTCTCCTTAACCATTCCTGTATTCGATCCTGATCAACATGAGGTTGTTCCAAGAGTTTTCTATACTTGCAACTATATTTATGCTTTTTCCACATTTCTTGCCTTCTCATCTGGTCCGTCACCTTATATTCTTTCTTTTGTTTTTTTGGCACATTCAAATGCTGCCTGATTTTCATCTGCTTATGGTTTGATTTCCAATATGTTTCTACTAAACTAATCAGGGAAGTCATCTTATTTTCCTCATGTTTTAAAACTTTCACTACATTTAGGTCTTGTGAGGTCAGCAGATATGTGTGCAGACCTACAATTGCAGATCTATAGCTATGTCAAGAATCTCAATGGCAACACCCAGATCTGCTCTGAGTTACAGCACAATAGCAAGAAAATTACAGAACCAACTGATATTGCCAACATCCTGGCAGATAGGTTCAGTGAAAACTTTACCCCCCTGTCACCCCCTGAAGGGCCCATATCTATACAGGAAGAATGCAGAGTCCCTGTAATCACATTTATGCAGGTAAAAGCTGCACTCTCTAAAATTAAAAACACAGCATCCATGGGACCGAACAACATCCCAGGTTGCATTTTACCTGAACTTCAGAACGAACTAGCTCCCCACCTAAGCACCATGTTCAATCATAGTCTCACATCAGGCTTTGTGCCCACTGAATGGTGCACAGCAACAGTTATCTCACTCCACAAAGGGGGAGCCACCACTGATCCTGGGAACTATCACCCTATTAGCCTGACGAGCCTGGTCTGCAAGGCCATGGAACATATCATCATGGAACTCATAAGCAAAGACATTGGTAACCTCCAAACTCTGGACCACATCCAGTTCGGGTTTGTGAAAGGCAGATCATGCCTTCTGAACCTGATCGACTTCTTTGAGGCAGTCACGAAAGCCATAGACAAGGGTAAGGTGATTCACACAGCCTATCTTGACCTTGCCAAGGCTTTCAACACCATCCCCCATTCTGGAATTATAGCTAAAGTCACTAAAGTAGGTATCAATCCCTACGTCACAAGATGGGTTGCCAACTGGCTCACTGACAGAACCCATACTGTAAAAATTGCAGACTCCAAATCTGATTTCAAACTAGTGACAAGTGAAGTACCACATGGTTCAGTCCTGGGACCTCTCCTGTTTGGTATCTACTTCTCTGAAGTACAGGCTAACACAGAAGGCCTCTGGCTAATGAAGTTCGCAGATGACTGCAAACTAGGAGCCATAGTCATGTCCCAAATGATGTGGACATCCTACAGAAGGACCTCATTGAGACAGATACCTGGTGTCAGAGGCATGGCCTCAAGCTCAATGCCAAAAATTGCATTGTCATCCCCTTTGGTAAAAACTCGGTACCCATGAACTACCACATAAATGGCAGTCTACTTAACACCAAATGCATGATAAGAGACCTTGGGACCCAGGTGGACAGTAGTCTCTCCTTTGATAATCACATCACCACAGTAGTCAGGAAATCCTTCTATGTGACACACCTCATCACAAAAAGGTTCTCATCCAGGATAAAAGAGGTCATTGTTCCCCTCTACTCGGCACTCATTAGACCCATTATAGAGTACAACTCCCCTTTTGGAATGTACCTCACAAGACATCTGGAGCAGCTGAAAAGGCCACAGAAGTATCTCACAAAGAGGATTACTGGCCTCAAACAGATGCCCTACACTGACCGTCTCAAAAACTCCAGCTTTACTCTGCAGCATATCGCCTATTCTGAGATCTCTGCCTAACATATAAAGCTATGTTAAACCCAAAGCTGTTGGACGTGCTACACCTAAAGAAATCCCAATCTCTCTGAGCTACATGCTCTAGGGACCTAAACCTTGTCACCACAATAAAAAGGACATGCTGGAGGGATATATTCCTGTCCCAGAGACTTCCTATACTCGGGAACAAACTACCCATCTATGTCAAGCAAAGTTCCTCATTAGCACTCTTCAAAAAAATTCTTGATGAGTGGATGGGAAATAGGAAATACACCCCAGGTATCACTTCTGTGGCTCTGCTCAACAGGACAACAGGAAATTAACTTTCTTGGGTGGCGTAAGCCAGGGAACCTTGTTGGCTAGGCTTACCTAGGCCCTTGGGCCAATAGCCCAGTACCTACCTATGAACCTATGAACCTATACATGTAATCAATTTTGAGGAGGCCCATATCTCTTTCAGAACAGGGAATATATAGTCTTGGTATGCACTGAGTTTTATAAATCATTTGGTGAGCATGAAGCATCCTTGTTTTCCTGTCCAACAAATCCAGTACCTTTTGGGGCCAGTCAGTCACTCCAAAACTGTAAGTTAGGACAGGAAGAGCAAACTGGTTTATAGATTGGACTTTGATCCTAGATATCAATGTTGTTTTCAGTATTAATTTTAGTCTTCTGAAATATTCCTTACTAAGTTTTATTTACATTTGTTCATGCTTTATTATTGATCCTTCATCAGTTCCCAAATATTTATACACTCCCTCTCACTCAAGTTCTTTTATATCACATTCCTGTCCCGAACTGATGTTTTCTTGGTGCTGTAGCTTTCTTGCTTTAAAGGTTGCTTTTGCAAATTTGGCAAGACAAATGACATTCTTATATCACCTGAAAAAGTTTTAACCGCTTGCAGTTGTGATTTCAGTTCCTTATCTGATGAACTGTACAGTTTTAAATCATCCACAAAAAGAAGATGAGAAGTCTTTACACTTTTCTGTTTTCTGGGACCCAAATTGTAGCCATGACCTAATCTGTTAAATAGACAGCTTAATAGGTCAAGGGCAAAAACTTGCAGCGGTGACAGAGTCACCCTGGAATATTTCCATTTAAATTATTATTCCAGAAATAATAATTTGTCCTTTATCATGGTGCACCTGCAACGTGGTTTGCCACTGTTTCATGGTTGCAGTAATGTAATCTATTAGTGTAGGGTATATCTTATATATTTTTAAGCACTCTTTTATCCATGAATGTGGAATACTGTCAAATGATGTTTTGCAGTGTATCTATCTCATACTTAGATTCTTCTCCTTTTTACAATTCTCCATTATGACTTTAACAATAAATGATCCTTTGTTATATATGACTTTCTTTTGTTACCCTTTTGTTTTATTACCATAATTGAGTTTATTTATTTCACTTATTTATTTGCAGTTTGTTTGCCAAGATACTCCATTGGGCCACAAGGAGCCCGTTTTCAATGGAGTCCTGTGGAGAAAAGCTCCAGAAAAATACAAATACATAGTATACATTGCACATATACATTACAGATTATCCCATAGGAATACAAAGTAAATATGATATGAAAAGGGTAACAATGATAGAGTACATCAGTATAGTTCATTAAACAGCAATAAAAAAAACACTTTTTTGTTTACAAAAATAGCAGCATAGGGTAACCGTTCAGTAGTTAGTCAAATAGTTCAATAGAGCTGTGGAACTATAGGATGCAGTGATGGTGTATTTCTTTTAAATGACTATAAACTATGTAGACCTTAATTCCAGTGTATAGTTTATATGTCATCGGAAAACAAGTTATTAATCTATAGTTGCAGAAGTTATTAATCTATAATTGAAGTTTTGCTCTTAGTTGTACTGTTTTTCCTGTTGTTAACCAGGTTGGTGTCTGTTCAGAATGCACATATAAACAGTTCTTACTCATGGCTAAATCTTCATGTAAAGACATTAATATGTTTAGCCAGGAGTTAGGTATTGCATCTAGGTCTGGGGTTTTGCATTTAGGAGCTTTTCTTAACTTTAAGTAATACAAACAACAACCACCATGACCTTATCTAGAACTCAGGTCCACAGAGAACAAAATGCATACAGCTCCAAATAAACTAGAAAATAAATCTAGATTTTTTGGAGTACATCTGAAAAAGCAGAGTTATCTGGTGCTTATGTCTGTGTTTTAATAAAATCTTTTAAAATACTGGAGCTTTCTGCCATTCTTGAGTCTGCTAGTTTATTTGGAGCTTATCTTAACTTTGTTTCCATCTCTCTGGCTATTACTTTATCCCATTTCATATCCAGTACGTTTGAATTTTTTATTCTTTTTTTTTTACTTCTTCTATCCATTCAGCATCTTTGTTATGTTCCACAGGATCTTCATAGATATTTCTCCAAACTATTTCTTCTTTTTTTGTTGATGTTTCAATTCCCTTTGCCTTGTTTCCCTTTTTTTATAAAACTTTTTTGGGTTATCAATAAATTGCTCATTTTATACTTTTCCTTTATATTTATCTTCATTATCTTCTATGAATTTCTGCCTGTGCTGATATTTTATTTATTTGTTTATTTATTTATTTATTTCAGTTTAATTACTGGGGAGGTCCACTGGGCCTGGAGGCCCGTTTTCAGTGGAGGCACAGGGAGAAAAGCTCCACAGGAAACAACAATTTTAATTACATGAAAAATTTTAGTTTATTATTTGCGATAGTGCATGATAGATCCTGGTCTGTTCTAATACAGCGCATTGCTTTTATCACGTCTGTCTTTATAAGTATTTTTCTTGACCTTTCCCTGTTCTATAATCTTCTAACAGTGACATTCTAGTCTTAATTGCTTTATAGTTTTCTCTTTTTGATACTTCCATGATTGGATTGGATTTTTCCCCTTCCTTTCCGCTACTGCCCTGTATTTTTGTGGTAAGGCTTTATCTGTTATTAATTTAGCTACACAGTAATGTATCGTATTTGCTTCACTTATATCGCATAACTCTCTATGAACAATCCTAATTACTGCATTCATTTGTCTTATCAACCATCTAACTTTTGGGGGGTTTATTGACTTTCTGTAATCTATTTCTTTCATTGACATTAATATGTCTGTCCATCTTTTTTAAATCAAGCAACTCTTCTGTTAAATCATTTTCTTCTAAACTGAGGTCTCCATTTCCTGCAAGCTTTTTGCAGAAAGTTCCACAGCATCTTCCTGTGTTACATTCTCTTCAGTTTCATCCTGTGTCATCCACTCCTCTTTCATATGGGAACTCGCTGGCCTATCACTCCACAACATTGACTGCATCAGAGTTGCCACAGTTTCCTGTTCCTTCCCTTGTTAAGCAACTCCAACTAAGCTTTTGTACTGGTTACCAATGGAAGGCTCCAAAGTATCTTCATAATGCAACTGATCAGATGTTTCCCGCTCCTCTGGTTTCTCCCTAATCTGTGAATCCATTGCTCTATCCTGCTATGATGTTATCAGAGTTAGATTTTCTACACTAAATCCTTCACTTCACAGGTACTCTATAACTTCAGCTTCTATTTTTTTAACTTCTGCTTTACTACTCTTCTGTTCTACATTCCTTTTTTGTGATCTTATTTTTTGTATTGTGAAATTTTCCATATCTGGATGCCTTTGCCTGTATTTCTCTTTGAATATCTTTGGGGCTTCTTTTTTGTATTGATTAATTTGGCATTCTCCTTTGCATAAATATTACACCATATCAGATCTCTTTTTCTTCCCCGTGTACATATTTCTTTTTCATACCTTTCAAATACCTCTAAATGTTGTTCTTTATATTGCCGTACTTCCACAGTCACTTCTTTTTCCAAATGGCCCAAGCTTTCTTGGTTTATATAATGTTTTTCACAAATCTGTTGTATTTATGAATGCAAATTTTTATTTGAAGCTTCTGACACTTTTTCTTGTGCAAGTATTTTTCTTTCCTCTAATTCTAAGGGTCAGTTGATGGTTCAGTTTGTGCAGAGGGATTACTGTTGCTGTCCTCCATTCTGCTGAAACATAGCCAGTTTGAAGGTTGTGGTTAATCAGGAGTCCAAGTGGATCTGTTAGGTCATGTTTTAAGTTGTTAAAAAGGCAACTTGACATGTTGTCTGGTCCCACTAATGCCATGATTTTGGCCTTGTAGAGCACCGAGATGACCTGCTCTTTTGAGATAATAGGCTGAGGAATGGTGTGAAGTATACTTTGGGGGATGACTGGATGGGACAGTGGGGTGATGTTTACTCCAAATCCATCAGCTAGCAGGTTGGCTATTACCTCCGGTTGAGTATGGGTGGTGCCATCCACAACCAGTTCAGCACATAGCTGGGTATTCCCTTTTAGATTTTGGATGTAGTGATTATCCTTAGCTAGGAAGGCTCTTTTTCCTTCATAATTAGTTTTCGAGGATTTGACAAGATCTCTAATTTGTTTGTTTAAGCTAGATAGGGATTTTTTCCTCTGCTGAGCCAGTTTCCTCTTGTTCTTGGACATTCTTTCTCTTGTTATATAGCCTGTTTATACAAGGGGTCCACCAGGGTGTCTTGTTTTTTTTTAGCAAGACCTGGTTTTAATCCAGTCAGGTACAGCCAATTCTATACAACTGCTTAAGTGGGTATACAGGGCACTAGTGTACTCCTCTGCATAGGAGTCCATGTTATCTGTGTTCGAGGGAGTTTGAAACTTCTTATACCATCACTTAGTAGGAATTAATTTGTCTTTGAAAAATTCTTAAGCGTTTTTGAGCTTGATGGGGTATCTGGTTTTCTAATTACATCAAAAGAGACAGATGTATGGTTCGATCTTACCAGGAAGGAAATCACACATGGGGGGAGTGCAATGCTCTTCCATGTTAGTGAGTACTATGTGCAGGACATTTGAGCCTCTTGTGGGTGAGATGACTAGCTGTTCCAGAACATTTGCATTGACAAAGCCCAAGAACCTCTGAGCTAGCATGTTTGTGGTCATGTATGTTTCCAGACGATGGTAGGATAATTAAAATCACCCATGAGTAAGGTGTTGGACTGTATGGCAAGTGACTTCAGTGAGTCCAGTTATGTGGTATGCTTTTCTTGTTTCGTGGTGAGGGTTCTATCTCTAGTCAGGATGTGGTAGGAGGCTTTCCCTATAGTTAATTGGACATGAAGTAGCTCAAGAGAGTCATATGCTTGACCAGTTTGAAGGTTCTCTTATCCTTAATTAAGGTGGATACACCTCCTCCTTTGGTTCTTTCATGCTCAGTTTGTGGTCTGGAATATATGGAAGATACAGTAACCCTCCACAGTCAGGGGGTTCCCTATTACATGTTCGAAGACGCATATGTTCAAATGCGTCTTTACCAAACTTACAAAAGCAAAAATGTAAAACGGCAGAGGGACATATAAGCAATTCCTTTCCCTGGGAAAGAAATAGCTTGGCTGCCTCCATTACTTTGTGGTTTCCCCAACTGTAGTGCGGTCTTGGAGTTGGTATATTTAGTTAGGGGGTGTGTGGGGAGCACAGCCCCCCATATTGGGGGGTATGGGGGTCGAAGCCCCCCACTTTGTTTAGTTTGTAGTGATGTGTTTTTGTTATTGGGCTAAGCAATTTCTTTCTCAGGGAAAAAAAATTGATTATATGCCCCTTCATTGTTTTGCATTTTTGCTCTTGTCAGTTCGGTAAAGACACATTCAAAATTTTGCATCTTCGATGATATAATAGGGACCCCGGTCAGGATACTTTCCACACCTTTGAACCATGTCTTGGTGGTTACATAAACATTAGCATCTTCCAAAGTGAGGAATGCTACCAGGAGTTCAGTTTCTTGTTTAGACACCTAGCATTAAACAGCAGTACCTTATCCATAGAGGATGGGAGGTTGGTTATTTTGACACTGCCTAAAAAGGCACAATAGGGGTGGCTAATGTCTTTGCCAGATGTTCTCTGGCAATGCAGCGTGGCCTGTCAGCCATGTCTTCCAAGACTGACAGATATTGGATCCCTTTGGACTGATACTGGCAGCTAAACCAATTGTTAAAAATCAATAATTTCTTGTTTGTATTGTGGCGTCATCCTTGGGGAAGGTAGAATGCTGCTTATGGATATACTTATACCTGCCTGTGACACATAATTGGAGATTTAGTCATGTCTCTGTTCAAATAGTCCAATGAGGTATGTCTGAAGTCATTCACCCCCATATGAGCTATGATGGAGTCATACTGGTACATGTGGTTGAGTGCCCTGATTGCTTCAGTGACTTGATGGATCTTGGCACCTGACAGGCAGATATTCATAATGCGCTCCTTATCCAGCCTGGTGAGGGGAATATCTGTGTGTCTCTCATTGAAGTCACTTATGACCAATACATTAGGTTTTGTGGTGTTACACCTTATGGGCTCAGTTGTTGATACACTGGTGTGTGTGTGTGTGTGTGTGTGTGTGTGTGTGTGTGTGTGTGTGTGTGTGTGTGTGTGTGTGTGTGTGTGTGTGTGTGTGTGTTATTATGTGTTGTAGTTGTCTTTTGCATTGTTATGTAAGTAGTTTCCATTTGGGAGGTTTCTGATATTTTGGTAAGCTACTAGTGAGTACCTTCACATATGTGGGTTTATATGTTGTGTAGTTATTTAGTGTGGGAAGTGTGTGCATGATGACAGCTTGTTTGGCATTCAATTTGTCCTTATGTGAGAGTATTGCCTCCAGTTTCATAGTATAACTACATCTCTCACATAAACTATTTGTTTGTTTCAGGAGTAAATGCTTATCAGTATACATGAGACAATAGCTACATTGCCTCAGGATGCCCATGTTTATCAGGCTGGCCAGAGAGATGATGGGAAACTGCCCATCCATGATAGCAGGGTCTTACTGTATATTTTTTTAGGAAAAGGAATGGGTTAATTTGACAGGACTGTGCTGGTAGCACCAAGACTACAAGAGGAACCTATACTCTGTGTAGGCTGAGGTTGATCAATAACACAACTCTGCTCCTTGCACAACTAAGTTGCTCTTAGAGCAGCAGAAAAGCTTGAAAGGGTTTCACCGACAGCTATTTAGGGAAAAACTGAACTTCTAGGCTTTTGCATCTATACAGGGAACTGTTAACTACTGCTGCATTAAGAGCAGCACCATGCAAATGTGAGGCTTAAGTATGAGCAAAGAGAAACAAATTTGAAAATAACTACCAATCAGAAAAGCACACAATAAGCCTTTCACCAGCAGTCTCCAAATCAGACAGGTTAGATCAGCACACTTCTGCCACAAGGGTGTAGAAAAATATCTTCTTGATGTAGAATAGCTGGTTTGGAGCCCAAGTGTAACAAGACCACACAGACTACCTACAACAGCCCTACAACTAACAGATACAATGTAATATAATGCAATTAACTTCTTAAAGCAACAGCAGACAGTATATTTTTGAAACTGCTAAAGTACAGTGACAGTATATGAGAAGTGAAAAAGAACACAGAGCCCCTTTGTATGCTTCCCAGCTCAGATACACCAGGTAATCACCTACTGCCACTAGATGAAAAATCCCAGTCTTCCTAATCATACCCCTCAACTGTCCAGTTTTTCGCAGAATGTCCAGACTAAATAATGACACACATTTGAGTATTTTCATATTCTTGAGAAAAAAATGCATGCTAATACAGATCCTGTTAATCTAGTAACTTTTTAGGTTTATAAGCACAACATTTAAAATCTGTCCCTATTTTTGAGCCTTTGTCTTTCCATTTTGTCAGGGGTTGTCCATATTTTTTGCACTAAGAGGTTGAGAGGTATGCTCCTAATATAAAAGCACAATAAAGAAGTGTCTGGAATGAAATGCTACCACAAACAAACTTAAAGATATGGATACAGCAGTATACTTTAAACAGCTTGTACCGCTGTGATTATTCAATAAAAGTACTTCACTTTGTATAAATATGCCAAGAGCCACTCAATTTTACAGAATTTATAAATGCAATAAAAATACTAAGCTGAATAATAAGCCCTCCAACCAATAAAACTACATTCAGAAATTGCAGGTGTTTCCCCAACATAAACAGACTAGATTACCTCCTAGTGCAAAAGATGAAAAATCCATTGACCTCTTCATGTAAAAACAAGCACCTGCAAGAGTGTAAAAATACATTACTTTATCCAACAGCTAGCCAGATAATGAATTCAGAGTACGTAAATAAGTAGAACAGACAATGAGAAGAAAAAATGCACTTTTTCAATATAAGCACAAGGAAAGACAAATAAATAATTAAAGATATCAGCAGCAGTGTAGAAAAGATAGGAGATTATTAAGTTCACCTTACAGTAGGGGTGGGCAGCTCAAAATCACTAGGTTTAAAAAGCAGATCAACAAAGAGGAGGGTAGTGGGAAAAACTACAATGCAATCACCAGCAGTGCTTAAGTTTATGCAGGCTTGAAATCTTTTCAGAAAAAGACAAAGACACAGAAATTTACCATGTATTTAATTATCACTCAAGATTTCACCAATGAAAAAAATGTGAAATGTGTAGCCTAGATAATGTAAGTGTCTACATTTCACATAGAACAAAATCACCAGACCAAACAGATTTCTTAAATCAGAAAACCAAATGGAGCAGGTAAAACAGAAAGCAGCTCTATTACTCACAGACAAAAAATATAGGTTTACTTTCCTCACACAGCCAGAAATCATGAACAGTACTTTATTTTATGCAGGCTTGAAATCTTTTTAGAAAAAGACAAATACCCAGAAGTTTACTGTGTATTTAAGTATCACTCCATGCCTTAACACCTCTCCACTCATTAAGTATCGTCTGATTGAAGAACTGTTACAGCGGTTGCATTGCATAAGGGCAGCCCCTTCAGAGTCTAGTGACTATAGATCCATAAGCCTCAGTACTAAAATGTATAAAGTTATGGAGCACATTCATAGGCTCTGCAATATTCATAGAATTCATAAGAATTGCAAGACAATTTAGTATTATGACCATTAAATCATTAATGCTTTAACAAAACCCACCCTCAGGGTGTAGACCCGTTGTTCTCAAAGATGGATAGGTCATTCATTCATTCCTGGGATACATTTTTGGGTATCCATCTACTGCTTATCCTGGAGGATAGCTTATTCCATGTATGGGGGAGGCAATGCATAATGACTCTGTCTCTCCCATCCATTCTGCTTATCTGCTGGAGAAGATTTAGGTCCTGGGTTCTGGTGTCTGCTTAGCTATTAATTTTGAGGTGGTAAAGAAGATTTTCATGTGTGTGGGTCTATAATGGTGCAGTAGGTGAGGAGTAACTTAGGGTCTTTAGGCCAATAATCTTGGGGCTTCTCTACTATGTAGTGTGGTACATCCTTAAGAGGCCATTGTACTCAATGAGTGATCTAAAATATAAGGGAATAATGATTTATTTAGATCTCAGTGTCATACCTTTGGCTATCAGTTGTGCTATGTAGAAGGACTTTCTGACTGTGGTTACTATAAGATAATCAAAGGAGAAGGAACTGTCAACCCAGTTTCCAAGGTACTTAACTACATTTTAATTTTGTAGTTGGGTATTGTCTGTACTCTATGCTGAAGGTAAGGGCGGTTTAAGAACTGCAATGATATTATACCTTTTTGCTTTCTTTAGTATGGCAGGTATTTACTAAGGTACATTTTTTCTGAAGGGTTCAATTGAAAGAGTTGTGTTGGAGGTACAGGTGCTCCAGTTAATGAGTGGCAGTTGAAGTCTCCCAAAATAATGGAATTCTCATTAAAAAGGAATCCTTTGAGTACATTTAGGATCTAACATGATCATTAGTGATCACGGAGGGTAAGTTGATAGTTTTCCCTGTTTAGGGTGATGCATTGTGTATGAGTCCTGTTTGTTGGTTTCCTGTGAATCTGGCCAGAGGTAATGTGATGCTTTTCAAATATGGAGATACGACCACAATTGCCATCAAGTTTCATAGTTTCATAGTTTAGTACTAGGCTATCTGCCCTGGGGCATTTATAAGCCTAGCCATAGTGATGTGGCTTTCACCACCCCATGTAATGGTACATAAGTGTTAGAATACTGTGCCTCTGTCTAGTAGTGACACAGTGAAGACCCCCTTACATAATAGAATTAGTTTACTGTGCCTCTGTCTAGTAGTGACACAGAGATGACCACTGGGGTAAACCTATGATCTCCCATCCACTCGTCAAGATTTCTCTTGGAAAGAGTCAGTGAGGGGCTCTGCCTAACATGAACTGGGATTCTGTTCCAGAGTATGGGAAGCCTCTGAGTTATGAATCTGTCCCTCCAGCATGTCCTATTCATATTTGTGCTGAGGTTTAAATCTTTAGCTCTTGTGGTTCTGATGGATTTGGATTTTTTGAGGTGGAGCATGTCCATCAATTCCTGATTGGACATGGCCTTGTACGTCAGGCACAGATCACCTCTGAGTAGGTGGTATGCTACTGAATAGAGCTGGAGTTTCTTTAGTCTGGCAGCATATGACATATGTTGGAGACCCTTGATCCTCTTGGTGAGGTACTTTTGGGGTCTCTCTAGCTGTTGCAAGTGCCGGGTGAGGTACATACCAAATGGGGCATTGTACTCAATCATGGGCCTGATAAGGGAGGAGTATAGGGGTACAATGACCTCCTTTGATCTGGATGTGAATCCCTTCATGATAAGGTGGTCAAGGTAGAAAGACTTTCTAACCACTTTGGCAACGTGGGTGTCAAATGAGAGGTCACTATCGACTTGGGTCCCCAGGTCTCTGATTACTTTTTCCATACTCATTGGGTTACTGTCTATGTGATAATTTGTGGGTACTTTGTTTTTCCCAAAGGGGATGACTATACATTTTTTGGCATTTAGTTTAAGGCCATGACTCCGGCACCAGTTGTCCGTTTCAGTGAGGCCTTTCTGTAGGATGTATGTGTCAGCTGGTGTATCGACTATGGCGCCTAGTTTGCAGTCATCTGCGAACTTTGTCAGCCACAACCCTCCCATGTTTGCTTTCACATCTGAGAAATAAATGCCGAACAAGAGGGGTCCCAGGGCAGAGCCCTGTGGGACACCACTTGTGACTGGCTTTGAGTCTGACATGGCTCCAGCAATTTTTACTTTATGGGTTCTATCCTTTAGCCAGTTTGCAACCCATCTTGTGACATATGGATTTACATTTAAGCTGTTGAGCTTGTCTATGATGCCAGAGTGGGGTATTGTGTCGAAAGCTTTAGCCAAGTCCAGGTAGGCTGTATGGACTGCTTTGCCCTCGTCAATGGCTCTAGTGACTGTTTTGAAAAAGTCAACCAGGTTCAAAAGGCTGGATCTGCCCTTTACAAAGCCGAACTGGGTGGGATCAAGTGTCTGTAAGTCCCCAATGTCTCTGTTTATGAGTTCCATAATGATTCTTTCCATAGCTTTGCAGACCAGGCTGGTTAAGCTTATGGGGCGGTAGTTACCAGGGTCTGTAGAGGTGCCTCCTTTGTGGAGTGGGATTACTGTTGCTGTACGCCAGTGTTCAGGTACATATCCTGTAGTAAGGCTAAGGTTAAATAGCATTTTTATGTGCAGGTTTAGCTCCTCTTGGAGTTCACGTAGTACGCAACCCGAGATACCCTCAGGTCCCATTGATGCTGTGTTTTTAGCTTTGCTGAGGGCGGTTCTCACCTGGACATCTGAGATGACAGGGAGGTTACATTCAGCTGGGATAAGTATTTCTTCTTTTGGGGGTGAGGGAGGGGAGAAATTTGCACTGAACCTGTCTGCCAGAATGTTGGCAATATCTGTGGGTTCAGTGTATTTTTTGTCATTGTGAACTAACTCTGAACATATCTGAGGGTTTCCACCCAGGTTTCTAACATAGCAGAAGAAGGCCTTGTGGTTATCTTTAGTGTCCATAGCGATTTTTCTCTCAAAGTTGGCCTTGGATGTTTTTATGAGAGAACGTAGCTTTCTACTAGTGCTGATCAGAGATGCCTTCTCTTTATGGGATTTTGCACTGTCGTGCAGTAGCTTCCTTCTTTTGTTATACAATTTGTTTATGGCTGGGGTCCACCAGACAGGACGCCTGCCCTTGGTGGAGAGGGTCTTGGTTTTATTTGGGATTGCATGATCCATGCATTCTTGGAGATGTCCGTAGAAAGCATTTGTGAAGAATTCTGCATTGTGGGATGTGGTTTCCACTGTCCCAGTGGGCTTAAAGGATACCATCTCAGTTTTAAGAAGTGTAAAGTCGGCTTTTGAGAAGTTTTTCACTGTAGTCTTTTGTGTTGGGAGTGGAGGTGGGATATGTATATCCAGGGTGATTAGTTTGTGGTCAGATCTCACTAGTGAGGGGTATACTTCTGGTGTGAAGCACTTTTTCCCCATGTTTGTAATGATCAGGTCTAGTATATTATCTCCCCTTGTGGGAGAGGTGACTAGCTGTTCCACTGCATTTGAATTTATGAATTCCAGGAACCTTTGGGCTAGGGTGTTTGGGCTAGAATAATGCACCCAGTCTATGTTAAGGTAGTTGAAGTCTCCCAATATGATGGTGTTTGGTGAGACATTCATATCCTCCAATGTCTTCAGGAAGACTGAATGGGGTTCCTGAGATTGGGAGGGTGGTCTGTAACATGCTACCAGTTGTATAGCAGTTTTGCCTACGGTTAGTTGCACCTGGATGGTCTCTGATGCTTCTTGTGTTGCCACTAACCTGGAGGTGTGGGTGTCCTTGATGAATATGGACACTCCCCCTCCCTTTTTGGTTTGGCCCGAGTTTTGGGTCTGAAAAGCATGATACGAGGTA
Source organism: Protopterus annectens (assembly GCF_019279795.1). Lineage (NCBI taxonomy): Eukaryota > Metazoa > Chordata > Ceratodontiformes > Protopteridae > Protopterus > Protopterus annectens. The sequence continues at coordinate 1,781,833,251 of NC_056729.1, forward strand.
TAGCCTGGTAGCGCTGGGGTGCTCTCAGGAGCTTTGAACCAGGTTTCAGTTACTGCACAGACATCGATATTCTCCATACTGAGGAGTGCTTCGAGAGCCTGCATCTTGAGATTTAGACTTCTGGCATTGAGCAGCATTACCCTTAATTTTTTTCCATTTTTGTTTTCTAAGGAGGTGGGTTTGTCTTTTGAGCCTTGCCTAAAAAAGGCACTATGGGGGTGGCAAGAGCCTTAGCCAGTATCGGAAGCTCAGTGGTGACAGATGCAAGCCGTCCCTTGGGAAGCAGCGTGGCTTGTCCAGCATGTCATCCCAAGCAGACAGTCATTGGATCCCCCTAGAATGACACCAGTATTTGAGCCAATTATTAAAGCTGATCATCTTGTCTTTGTATTGTGGCATCATTCTTGGTGAGGGCAAGATGCTGCTCAGGGTCAGGGTCATACCAGCCTGGGCTACATAATCAGAGAGCTCCTCTATGTCTCTTTTCATGTAGTCCAGGGAGGTATGTCTCAGGTCATTCACGCCGGCATGGACAATGACGGAGTCATATTTGTACTTGCTTTGAAGTGACCTGAGTGCGTGTGTTATGTGGCGGAGCCTAGCTCCCGATAGGCAGCTCACCGTTACCCTCTCCTTGTTAAGCCTGGTAAGCGGAACGTCAGTGTGTCTGACTATACAGTCACCTATTACTAGTGTATCAGGCATGGTGTTTGGCCTTAAGGGCTGTGATTGTTTGACACACTGATTTATTGAAGTATGTGTTGCATGTGTTATGTTTTGAGGTGGTGGATTTTTGGGTGTCTGCTTTGGGAGCCTCTGTTGTTTTGGTAAGTTTTTTGTTAGAGCCTCCGAGTATGTCTTTGTGTTATTATGTGTTTGATTTGCAGTTGTGGTAGGTCTATGTGGGACTGGGTTTGGTGTGTGTGTGTGGTTACCTTCTCCTCCTGTCTGGTCTTGCCAGTCCTGAGTTGAGAGAGTTCAGCCTCCAGTTTGGCTATATAGTTGCATCTCTCACATGTATTTGTGTTTGTTGGGAGGAGGAGAGGGTTGTCTGTGTACATGAGACAATAGTAGCATTGTCTCAAGATTCCCAGATTAACCAGCTGAACCAGAGAGGATGCTAGTAATCTACCACTCGACATGCTAGAATATTATAAGGGAGTGCTGTGCCTTTAAGGGAAGTGGGTACTCACAGGGGTGGTAGGTGGATGTAGTGCTTACTTTAGTTAGCGAGTGCTTACTTAGAAGAGAGGTTTTGAGAACAAGTGCTAGGCTTATAATAAAGCGAGTAGACTGATTATTATAAGAGTAGAGCTTTCTTAAGGGAAAATTTGAAGAGCAGACTTGACGGAGCCAGAAAAAGTTTAACCTTCTTTAACTGGTGCTGCGCTATGCAAAGCTGTGCAAATGTGGATTTTAAACAGGAAACTTCAAAAGAGCTAGAAATGGTCCAAAACAACCAATTACTACAAGCTCTTGTGCTGAGGTCACTCCTTCAGGGACAGATAGTCTGCTCAAGGCTCCCCACTCCCACTGGTGAGCAAAGAAACTTCCTTCTATCCAAGTAAGGCAATGGACAACACAGGAACTACACCACAGCCCAGAATACAGCAAAGCCTGTATACTGGTCTAAACTAGTCGAGGAGAGGTGGGAAAACAAGGATATTTTTTTGTTTTTTTTATTTTTGAGATAGAAAGCACACAGAAATGCAGGAAACAGTAATAAATCAGTTACACAGGCTAGCACACTTTAGTGGGCAGCCTCAACAGTTAAATTTAACAAACAAACAAACAACTTTCGACCAATTTTCGACTAAATGAAACTTTAAGTGCAGATAATATATAATGCAACAAACAGTTAAAAAAACAGTTTAAGCTTGTTCAAAGTAGGCAAGAGAAGGTATTTCAGGTAAAAAACAGCAAAAAATACTTAAATCAGGAAAGTAGTCGCTTTTCTCAGTTCTCTGCTGCTAGGACCACTCTGCAGGACCACGAGGAGCTGTTTCTGAGTAGTATAGCCAGAAAAAAAAATGCTCAGAGGCAGATTTTAAACAGGGAACTTCAAAAGAGCTAGAAATGGTCCAAAACAACCAATTACTACAAGCTCTTGTGCTGAGGTCACTCCTTCAGGGACAGATAGGCTGCTCAAGGCTCCCCACTCCCACTGGTGAGCAAAGAAACTTCCTTCTATCCAAGTAAGGCAATGGACAACACAGGAACTACACCACAGCCCAGAATACAGCAAAGCCTGTTTATTGGTCTAAACTAGTCGAGGAGAGGCAGGAAAACAAGGATTTTTTTGTTTTTTTTTTTGTTTTTGAGATAGAAAGCACACAGAAATGCAGGAAACAGTAATAAATCAGTTACACAGACTAGCACACTTTAGTGGGCAGCCTCAACAGTTAAATTTAACAAACAAACAAACAACTTTCGACCAATTTTCGACTAAATGAAACTTTAAGTGCAGATAATATATAATGCAACAAACAGTAAAAAAACAGTTTAAGCTTGTTCAAAGTAAGCAAGAGAAGGTATTTCAGGTAAAAAACAGCAAAAATACTTAAATCAGGAAAGTAGTCGCTTTTCTCAGTTCTCTGCTGCTAGGACCACTCTGCAGGACCACGAGGAGCTGTTTCTGAGTAGTATAGCCAGAAAAAAAAAATGCTCAGAGGCGGATTTTAAACAGGGAACTTTAAAAGAGCTAGAAATGGTCCAAAACAACCAATTACTACAAGCTCTTGTGCTGAGGTCACTCCTTCAGGGACAGATAGGCTGCTCAAGGCTCCCCACTCCCACTGGTGAGCAAAGAAACTTCCTTCTATCCAAGTAAGGCAATGGACCAATAAGGCACAATAAGTGTAAATCTCAGTTAAGGAGAGATTGCTGTGCTTACATTTCACACATTTTTTGTAATTACACAAACATACATGTTCTCCAGATGCAAAAGGTCTACTAGACTGGGCAATTTGTTGCTGAGATTTCTGGCATTGACACCTCAATGCAGTCCAATTTTGGATTTACAGCTAATGATCCAAACCGCAGCCAAGGAAGTTACTGTTGTTTGCCAAGAAGTACAAAGTTCTATACCAAAAAATGAAAAATTCTTTTATTGCAGGTAAGCACTTTCGTGGTGCTACTCACACCACTTCTTCAGACCTTTTGCCTCCTTAGCAGAGGCCATTATCCCCGAGATCTGGAAGATATCATATGTAATTCCTCTCCACAAGGGAGGCACTTCCACTGATCTTTCTAACTATAGGCCCATATCCATACTTTCCTTAGCAAAATAATGGAAAAATGTGTTCAGAAACAGTTCATGCAACACCTAATGGTCAACCAACTACTGGCTGATACCCAACATGGTTTCAGACCACTGCACAGTACCACCTCCGCCCTCCTTGTCTTTCTAATACCATAAACTCCCATCGTAATAATAACAATCTCTCATCAGCACTATTTCTGGATCTGTCAAAGGCCTTTGATATGGTGGATCATAAACTTTTAATCAATACATTGCCTTCACTAGGTCTCGACACCATTGCTGTACAATGGTTTAGTTCCTATCTATCTGGCAGAAAACAAGCAGTTTTATGGCAGACCAAACTCTCTAAGCTACTACCCAACACATTAGGAGTTCCTCAAGGATCTATTCTAGGACCGCTATTATTTTCCATTTTTATCAATGATCTGCATACAGTTACTCCTAATGCCAGTTGTATACAATATGCTGATGATTCCACGTTAATCTGCTCTGGTACTACCCTTCAGATCTACAACTGTTAACCCAGTCTACTTTCAGCAAAATAGAAAACTGGCTCTCAATAACCTGATTCTCAATCCAAAAAAAACTAAAATGTTGTTGTTTCTTCCAACAAAAAAGTCCTACCCCATTAACTTTTCTATCCAAGCAAAGGATGGGACCATAATTTCTCCGGACCTCTCGACAAAACTACTAGGGGTAACCATAGACAACAAACTAAAATTTGATATACACGCAAACCAAATGATTAAGACCATTAACAAGAAGCTAGGCTTTATATAAAATAAAAGCTTCCTTACCCCCAAGCTAAAATGGCCATTGCCCAGACTCACCTTCATCACTCCTGTACTGCCCCTTACTTCATAATATAAGTAAAACTGTCATGAACAAACTCTCTAAATGCTACAATCATATTGCAAGGTTTGTTACTGGGTCCCCATATAGGACCCATCATTGTTCAATTTAGCCAAACTCAACTGGTCTGAGCTTCCTAACCTAATTACTTTCAACCTTCTAGTCCTTACTCACAAAATCATTTATAACCCTGAATATGCTCCTTCCCTCAAAGCACTACTTCCCCTTTGTAATAATCCCGCCATTGAGATCATCCAACCGTCTCCTAATCCAAACACTCAAAACTAATAACTCTGCTGGAGACTTCCTCCTCACCAACGCTGCAGGTAAAATTTGGAACAAACTTCCCCATGATATTATATCCATCTCTACTTTAAGTCAATTTAAAACTAAGCTAAAACTCATCTGGGCTCAATGCGGTTGCCACTGCCTAAACCCGGGATAGTCCACTCTAGACTGTAATAACTGTCTATAACTCATAATTATTCTATATCTCCTTACTATCCTCTTACATTAAAAATAAATTATAAAGAATAAGTCAGAATGCTCTTATTTTGAATGTATATTTTGCTTCATTGTTAGTCAAGTGTTTTGTAACCTGTGTTCTGGAGCTTTTCTCCCCGGGCCTCCGCTGAAAATGGACATGCATCCAGTCGGATCCTCCCGGTCAACAAATGTAAAATAAAAAAATAAAAATAAAAAAAGGTAAGTCTGAAGAAGTGATGTGAGTAGCACCACGAAAGCGTTTACCTACATTAAAATAATTTTTCATTTTTTGGCATAGAACTTTGTACTTCTTGGCAAACAACAGTGACTTCCTTGGCTGAGGTTTGGATCGTTAACTGTTTTTTTGTGGTTTACAAATAATTTTGGTTGTTGCTGGTAATTCTTTTACACTAACTTGTGACCCAGAGAAACTGTTCAATTTTGGATTTAGATGAGTTTCCTTCACTGGAATGTGCATTAACTGGACTCTGAATAAAAATGTACTATGGGCACTGCAATGACTTTAGCAAGTACAAAGAAGCCTTAGAATGAAAGGTGTCCATCAACCTTTGTGAAGCATGTCAGACTTTCAATTATTTCTTTGCATGTTGACACACACTGGATCCCTCTAGAATGGCAACAACTATTCAGCCAATTGTTGAAAGCAATTAACTTTTCTTTGTACCAAAGCATCTTTTTTGGTAAAGGAAGGATTCCACTCAGGACCAGAGTCTCACTTGCATTTGCCACATGCATGGGACATTCTTACGTCACTGTACATGACCCTCAAGGTTTTCCACCCTAGGTCATTCACTCTCACATGGATGACTACAATCACCCCACCTGACTCCCTCTTTATCATTTCTGCTCCCCCATCTTTTTTTCTCCTTTCTCATAACTCAACCTAGTGACTCCCTTCATTTCATTCCCACTCCCTCTACCTTTTTTCCTTTCTCATAACTCAGCCTATTCACCTTTCACTGTTTTACTCTTCTGCTCTAATTCTTCCTACCTCTCACCTCGTGAAACGTGGAGTGCATAAGTGCCTGCACTTCAAATTATACTTATTCACTCCAAAATACTTATGTTTTAATTTCATTCAGTGCTTTGTTACAACACCTTGCTCAAATGTTATTATTCTGTCTTCTATATTACTGTGTTTTTAGTAGTTTTGAAAATTGAATTGTACTTAACTTTGTTGATATTAGATTTGTAATAATTGTATATGGAGCTTTTATTCCCAGGCCTCCATTGAAAACGGGCTCATTTTGGCCCAGTGGACTTTCCTGGTGAACAAACTGCAAATAAAATAAATAAAAAAATAAATAAATAATAGCTGTACTTGCCCAGAAAAATGTTAGAGATCCTGGCACCTGAAATATAACTTACAGTGACCCTGTCTTTGTCCAGTCCTGTGAGTTGAGAATCTGTATGCCTAATGATTCAGTCTCCAATCACTAAGACATTCTTTTTAGTTGGATGGATAGGAAAAATACATTGGAAGTGATCTGTCTCTTGTTGTGCATGGGGGAGATGACGTGACAGATTTCCACTGAGATTTCTTTCAAGTTGTTGGAGGCTTGCATAGAGATATTTATAGTCTCATTATATGACATTTTAATGTGATTTAGTAGTGAAAGTGATGGAGGTGTGCGAAATGCTTGGATATAAATTTTTATAGTCATAATGTATGTAATTTTAATGTGATTTTGTTGAGATGTTGATGGAGGTGTGTGTGTGTGTGTGTGTGTGTGTGTGTGTGTGTGTGTGTGTGTGTGTGTGTGTGTGTGTGCTCACGCGCACTCATGCTGTGTGCATTGTTTCATGTGAGAGGGATGCCTCCAGATTAATTAAATATTTGCACCTCATACATAGAATTGCTCATTTTAAGTAATAGTCCATTATCGGTGAGCATAAGACAGTTCTTACACTGATGAAGGGCACCAAATGCTAACAGAGTGGCAACAGAAGAGAAACAACTCAAGTGACCATCCATAATGTGCAGTGCTTTGATAAGTTAATTGCACAGAAAATGAACTGTGATTAAGTAGTTTGTAGTTTGCACAGAAGTGTGAAGGCTAATCTATTAGTCTGGAAGTAAGCTAAATTGTAGAGAAGTACACCACATATATATCTATTTGTATGCAGTAAGTGAATGGAGAAAAAAACAACTAGAGGGCTTGAGAAGTAGAGAAAGTTTAAGATTTCTTTAATGTATCAGCTACCTGTGCTATATACCAGCTCCACATAAATACCCAGTGGTTACTGGTAGATAGGGCAGTCACATGTTTTCAGAAGTACAGGGGAGTAGCTATCTAAACAAGTAGTCAAGCTATAGCCCCTAGTTCATAGGTTCATAGGACGATACTAGGCTATTGGCCTGGAGGCCCTTATAAGCCTAGCCAAGAATTTTGCCCATGTTCCCACAAAGTCAGCACCTGTTTCCCCTGTCCAGCAGGGACACAGGTGGGATCCCAGGGGTGTATTTTCTGTTTACCATTCAGTCGTCCAGGTTCCTCTTAAAGAGGGCTAGTGAGGTACTCTGTTTGACATGGAGAGGGAGTCTATTCCACAGATGGGAGGGGGGGGTCTTTGGGACACAAATCTATCCCACCAACAAGTTCTATTAATGTCACAGACCAGGTTGAGGCCTTGCATGCAGGTTGCGTGAGTGGACTTTGACTTATGGATATGTAGCAACTCCATCAACGCTGGGCCTGCGATGACCTTGTATGCCAGACACAGGTCACCTCTGAGCAGTCTGTATGAGACTGAGTAGAGGGATAGGGATTTTAGCCTATCTGTATAGGATAGGTGTTTGAGACCATGGATTTTCCTGGACAGGAACCTCTGTGGCCTCTAGTTACCGAATAATCAAACACACCATGCCTAGGGATGGTACGCACTCAGCAAAACAGACAAGTCAAATCTATAGAAAGAAAGCGGTGCTACTAAGTTAATAAATAGACTGAATCAACTATGTCTATACAATTTCCGTTGCAACCCTGCTGTATGCAATGTATTACAGGACATAAATGCAAAACTTATAAGAAGTGCAACATTTGAAAAATGCTCCTGGAACTCAACAGCCAATAGTAAGTACATTTGTAGACTGCTCCAAAGCAGTCAAAGAAAGCCTTGGAATTCAACAGGCAATGGTAAATATACTTATAAACTGTCATCAAGCAATCAAAACTACTGAACTAGCCTGGCTCTCTCTGCCTCACAAGAAAAAAAAACAGAATTTAATTCTAACAACCTCACTGCTTAAATAACATCAGCTATTAATGTGAATTTCTGAAAATAAAAACTAAAAGACATTTAAATACTTTCCACCAGGTTTACTGTGATATAGTCGACAGTCAAAAGAAATTCCTACCTTAAATGTCAACTAAACGCTGGAACTCAGAATGTGGAGAAGGTCACAATATCACAAACACACTTTCTGTTGCAAATCCAACCTTTCTCGACCTCCGTAGACAGCAGTCCAACACTACCCATCACATGCCATGATGATTTTGTAGGGGGGGCAAGCCCCCCCTGCACCCCCACACCTCCTGAAAATTATATATTCCAACTCCAAGATCGTACTACAGTGGGGAAAAGGGTAACTTTCCTAATCTCCACTGTACCATGATCTCTAGTGACAAAATTAAACTCATATGTACGAATGCACTGTGCATTCACTGTACAGGGATTCGCACAACTGAATGTTCGGCAACACAGGTTCAACCATCTGTAGTTCGACAACCTGTGGTCACTGAGCCTTCACTTGCCATTGTCAAAGTAAACTTTTCCAACATTATTACACATTCAGAATGAGTAAAACACTGACTATAAATAACTTAATTTGGATAAAACAGCTAATAGATAATACATGCAGATAAAGAGTGTAAAACAGGTAACAAGAAATAAAAACACTTGCAACACTTCTCTCATTTGTTGTGTGGCTTGGAGCAGATTCAGACAAGTGGAAGTCTAACAGATGGTTGAATGTATAAACAACAAAACAGGTAATAATCACTTGACCGTACTCACTTTGGGTTTGTGAAACAAAGTTTTTGTCTTCTCAATCTAGCTGACTTCACTGAAAAGGTTACTGAAGTCACAGACAAGAGTTGATCAATTCAAACTGTTGACCTGAACCTCATAAAGGCCTTTGACAAAACTTGCTATGTGGGTATTATCGACAAGCAACCCCTATGTTGCATGATGTATACCCATGATGATATACTGCATGGAGAAAGCTGTCACCCCCCCCACCCCCAAACACACACACACACACACACACACACACACACACACACACTATTAAATCTATCCCCTATGGGGAATTTCTTAGAATAAAAAGAATATGTAGTGATAAAAAAAGACTGTGAGAAGGAAATAGAAAAAAACAGCACATATGTTTGTAACTAGAGGTTACAAGGAAACAGTGGTGTAAGAAAATAAAAAGAGCATGGCACAACAAAATCATACTAAAAGCAGGTATAATAAACAAAAAATATGTTATGTGTCCAAATATACATTGTTTACAGAAGTTTCAGTAAATCTGGGAAAATATCATTGGGGTATTTTAGAAAAAAATAAATTTCATAATATAAGAGCAAATGAGTGCCCCATGTTTTCTTACTTGAAAGGTAGAAGTATAAGAGATTTCTTGGTGCATGGCAAGTTTCAGCTGCCTGTAAGTCATAGGAGGTTGGGGGTTGATGCAACGGGTACTTTCCCTTGTGGAAAGTGCAGTTGTTGCCAGTATGTAGTAAAATGTTTTGATAAAATTAATGAAAAGTATTTTACATGCAAAGGGAGATTTTCCTGTGAGAGTACTGGAATAGTTTATGGTTTGAAATGTCCCTGTGGTAAGGTATACATAGGGGGAAAGTAAAAGAAGTTTCAAACAAAGATTAAAGGAACATGTTAGGGATGTTAACAAGGGCAAAGAAGAAAGTCCTGTTGCATTACAATTTAAAGAATGTCAGAATGTCACAGTGGAAATATGCAAGGCTTACAAGCTACAATTTTGGTGCAAGTACAACAAATGTATGACTTTGATATTAAAAGACAACTTTGGAAGTTAGAATCTACTTTAATTCTGAAGTTTAACACTTTAATTCCATATGGAATGAATCAAGAATGTCACTGGAAAAGTTTTCTTTAGGTTCATAGGTTCATAGGCAGGTACTAGGCTATTGGCCCTAGGGCCTATATAAGTCTAGCTAAAAAGGTACCCTTCGCCATCCAAGAAAATTATTTTCCTGTGCCACTGTCAAGCAGAGCCACAGAAGTGATCCCAGGGTGAATTTCCTATCTCCCATCCAATTATCAAGATTTTTCTTGAAGAGTGCTAATGAGGAGCTTTGTTTGATATAGATAGGTAGTTTGTTCCAGAGTATGGAGAGTTTTTGGGACAGGAATCTATCCCTACAGCATGTTCTGTTTATTGTGGTGACCAGGTTTAGGTCCCTAGAGCATGTAGCTTTGAGAGATTAGGATTTCTTTAAGGGGAGTATGTCCAACAACTCTGGGTTTTGACATAGCTTTGTATGTTAGGCAGCGATCACCTCTGAGAATGCGATATGCGACGGAGTAAAGCTGGGTTTTTTTGAGACGGTCTGCATAGGGCATCTGTTTGAGGCCAGTAATCATCTTTGTGAGGTATTTCTGTGGCCTTTCCAGTTGTTGTAGATGTCTTGTGAGGTACATACCAAAAGGGGCATTGTACTCTATAATGTGTCTAATGAGTGATGAGTAGAGGGGATGGGTGAGAAACCTTTTGTGGTGAGGTGTGCCAAGTAGAAGAATTTCCTGACTACTGTGGCAATGTGATTATCAAAGGAGAGACTACTGTTCACCTGAGTCCCAGGGTCTCTTATCACACTTTCGGTGTTAAGTAGACTACCGCCTATGTGGTAGTTCATGGGTAAAGAGTTTTTACCAAAGGGGATGACATTGCACTTTTTGGCATTGAGCTTGAGGCCATGGCTTTGACACCAGGCATCTGTCTCAGTGAGGCCCTTTTGTAGGATGTCCACATTGTTAGGAGTTTCAATTATGGCTCCTAGTTTGCAGTCATCTGTGAACTTTGTTAGCCAAAGACTTTCTGTGTTAGCCTGTACTTCAAAGAAGTAGATACCAAACAGGAGAGGACCCAGGACCGAACTCTGTGGCACTCCACTTGTCACTGTTCTGAAGTTGGATTTGGAGTCTGCTACTTTCACAGTGTGGGTTCTGTCAGTGAGCCAGTTGGCAACCCATCTTGGGACATAGGGATTTATACCTAGTTTAGTGAGTTTATCTATAATTCCAGAGTGGGAGATGGTGTTGAAAGCCTTGGCGAGATCTAGGTAGGCTGTGTGAACCACCTTACCCTCGTCTACAGCTTTGGTGATTACTTCAAATAAGTCTATCAGGTTTAGGAGACATGATCTGCCTTTTACAAACCTGAACTGGGTAGGGTCCAGAGTTTGGAGATTACCAATGTCTTTGTTTATAAGTTCCATGATGATACGTTCCATGGCCTTGCAGACCAGGCTCATCAGGCTAATGGGGCGGTAGTTCCCAGAGTCCATGGTGGCTCCCCCTTTGTGGAGTGGGATAACTGTTGCTGTGTGCCATTCAGTGGGCAGAAAGCCTGAGGTGAGGCTATGACTGAACATGGTACTTAGGTGGGGTGCCAGTTTGTTCTGTATTTAATTTATAATGCATCCTGGGATGTTGTCAAGTCCCATGGATGCTGTGTTCTTGACTTTGGAGAGTGTTGTTTTTACCTGTGTGGCCGTGATTACAGGAACTTTGCATTCTTCCGGTATAGAGATGGGTCATTTAGGGGGTGAGAGGGGGTTAAAGTTAGCACTGAACATATCTGCCAGGATGTTGGCAATATCAGTTGGTTCTGTATATTTAGTGCCATTGTGCTGTAACTCAGAGCAGATCTGAGTATTGCAATTGAGATGCTTGACATAGCTATAGAATGCTTTGTGGTTGTCTTTAGAATCAGTGACGATTTTGTTTTCATAACTAGCTTTGGAGGATTTTATGAGGGATCTCAGCTTCTTACTGAGGCTGACCAGGGAGTTCCTCCACTCATGGGAGTTTACTCTTTTTTGCAACAGTTTCTTTCTTCTGTTGGGTATTTTACAAATTAATTTAAGTCTGATTGGTTAATTGTTTGTAATCATGCTATTTAAAGATAGAATATGTAAAGTAGGGCTATACTCTGTAAGGCTGAAGAGCCAAGGTGCTAGAGGAATCTCCATTTTATGCTTTGTATTTGCCGCTAACCAGATTTTATTGGATCCGGTGTGTACTTATTTTACCTGTTTTGTGGGACTATATTGTGGATCTATTACTGGGCTGGACTACAGTTTTAATAAAATATAAAGGTGATCACTGGCTACTTTCCTTGTGTAGTGGTTAGCTGTTCTGTTTCCAGTTTGTGGTGAAGTAAAAAAATAAAAAGACTTGCAACGCTTCTCTCATTTGTTGTGTGGCTAGGAGCAGGAGATGGTTGAACGTATAAAGAACAAAACAGGTAATACTCAATCACTCGACCGTACTCACTTTGGGTTTGTGAAACACAATTCTTGTCTTCTCAACCTAGCTGACTTCACTGAAAAGGTTACTGAAGTCACAGACAAGCGTTGATCAATTCAAACTGTTGACCTGAACCTCATAAAGGCCTTTGACACAACTTGCTTTGTGGGTATTATCGACAAGCAACCCCTATGTTGCATGATGTATACCCGTGATTAGTAACACTAATAGAACCATACAGTGAGAATTGGAGTCACCATTTCCAAAAAAACTGAAAAAAAAAGAGTGACACTATTCTAGAGAGATCGACCCTGGGACATTAACTTCCCTGATGTAAAGGTAGATGTCAAAATGTCAAAGACCTTTAGCTAACCAAGTTTGCTGATAGCTGGAACTGGTGCAGTGTTGGTGACTCCCCTGCTGATTCTCTCATATTTCAGCAAGGGGTGTATCAGACCAGTGCCTTGTGTATGGACTTCAGAATTAAACTCAAAGCTAAAAGTGTAGTTTTGCTTTATTTGGTAAACACGACTATCCTTGTTAATGCAATATAAATAACAACCTGCATAAAACCAAAACAGTTAATAGGCGTCTGTATACCTTCCTTAATAATTACATAAGCTTTCGTCTCCATGTATCAACCATAATTGGTAAATTATTCTACCTTGCTTAATTAATTTCCAAGGGAGTATTTTCTAGAGACAGACAAGTCAGAATTATTTTCAGTTCATACCTCTGTCAAACCATTACTGAATATAATGCATATCAAACAATGCAAAACTGCATTTAGCTTTTAAATCTAATCTTGATGATTGGATCTGTGATTGCAAATTCACCCTTGAGATATGTAAGTACTGCTCACTTTGAATAGGGTAACTAATATGTTGTTTAATTTATTAGGCTGCTAAACAATTAATAGGTATTTGAGATTGCTCTGAGTTTGCTATTCAATGGCTATGTCACCTCATATCTAGTTAATACTTATGGACATACCAACATATAAGATAAAACTTTTTTGTTAAAACATTTCATACACAGCCCAAATTATGACAGTGTTTAACCTCGGATATATATCAATGTAAATATGTTCAGAAAAAAAAAATCTATACAATGAGAGCATAATGTTCCTTCTTTCAAAAATAACTTTATCCTACAAGTATTATAAGAGATAACAGTCTGGCTAGCCCTTGTTTTACTACACTCTGCTATATTTCTGAATGTAAGAACAGAGAAGAGTACTTTGTTGGAGGGCTCCTGAATGGGGGGTGGGGGTGTTATGGTGTGACTGCTGTTGTACTTGAATTGTACTTCCAAATGTGAACAGAGACATAACATCAGGCAGCCTTGAATGAATTCTTAATGGTTTTCCTTTGTTTATAAAGGTTAAATGTTTCTTCTTTAAAAGTTAAGCAAACATCTCATCTGAAAACATTCTTTAAAATATTTTCTTTTCAGGATAGTTATAAACATGCTGTACAAATTAATTCATCCATATTTTTATTATAGTAACAAAGAGACTGCTGATTACACAGATACAGAATGGAGATGAAATGATCACATACAATTGTAAGTTTTGTTGTCAAAATGTAAAATATTGTCATACACCACATTTGAAATTATTACACACTTTATCTTAGAATGAACCACACATCTAGTTAAATTCATTCAGAAACTAGACAAGAATAACAGGGACAACAAGCTTCTTCTTTATGAAAGTGTTTCTTCTTAAAAGCCTTATTGAGAAAATTAAATTCATTAGTCCTAGAAGTGTATATCACTATGCTAGGATCATTAGTTCTTACTGTATCTGTATTTCAGCTTTTCTAGGCATTCCTAACTATACGTCTGATTAAAAAAGTGTTATTCCAAAAAAAAAAAAAAAAAACTTGTTAGAAAAATAATAATTTATTTTCTGAACCTAATAGTGACATTGCATTTGATGTTTAGTTAATAATAATTAAATAGGCAGTTCTACCCTGTGAATAATGGTGCTGCTTCCTAAACAATTTTTCTCTTCCAATTTATATGGACTTTAATTTTACTAATATAATGCTAAAAGCATTAGGTCTAGAGCAGGTTGTAGTTCAGGAAGGAGACTGAACCTTAGCTTCCATCTGGAAGCTCCAAGTTTTCCATATTAAATCCCGTCAAGTCTTGAGATTAAGTCAGTATACATTTAAAGAAGCTTTATTTGGATTAGTGCTTTCATCTTGCAGACCTTCTCAGATCATGAAAAAGTTCTAGTAAAACTAGGTGGTATTAATGTTGCTACACACAGAAACAGAATGGTTTGAAATTCACACCCTGACACAAATCAGGAAAATTCAGGGAGTATGTACCAAAATTCTACCCATTCGTAACAGGGCTTTCCTCTGTTTTAGCTGAGATACTGGGATGCCAATAACCAACTTTGTTCACTAAAATAAATGTATCTGCATTTTGGTCATAACTAATGTTTACAATCAGAGTTGCTGCTGTTGTTAATAACATAGCTAGCTTTTGCTTCTCTAACTTACCACCCAGTAAATCCTATACTATATGTTATTTATGGCTGCTGATTAGTTATTTATTTAACTTTGTTGAGTGGTTAGTCCAACTAGACCAACAGGCTCTTTTTAAGAGACACCTAAAGCAATTTTCAATAGTTTTTAGGAGATATATAGTTAAGTTATTAAAGAGTTTATATCTCCTACTGTTAACAAAATACCATCTGTGAAAAAATATAATAATGCTGATTTGTGATCTTTAATCCTTCTATATCTTTATTTAAGATAATACTAGTTGGAAAAAGGTTCTGCAGGAATAGCAAATAACAATGGCAATAAAGGGTACCTTGTTTGGTCTGTCATATGAAGTTGATTTACTGGGCCATGATCATTTATATTTCAGCTTAAAATGTAGAGTTTCTGTATTTTTGTTTTAACAACTCTACACATTTCCCAGGAAAGCTATACATTTTTAATGTTTTAAACAAGTATTTCTGACTTAAAGAATCAAATATTTTTTCCGAGTCTAACCTAATTATGTTTAATTTGCAATTGTGGCAATTAGTATAATATATTAATGATATGATTCTTATATTGCCCTGTGATAGCTGATTTATTATGAACCCAATTTGATGTCATCTATTAAATATGAAAGAATACTTATATTTGGTAAATTAGACAAATATTTTATAATCTATATTAAGTAATGAAAATAGTCTGATGACTATAATTCAATATACTTCTTTTGCTTTACTATTGGTGATTATATTATTTCTTGGGGCAGCCATTTATAAAATTATATAATCGTGCCAACTACAGATATGTATAGACTCATTTATTTTTAATCTGCTATTTTAATTTTACATATTTTCACATACTTTACCAATGATTTTACATGTTCTCATGTTTTTTTTTTACATAAAATATTCCACAGGCTTGTCAAAAACTTTCATGTCTACTTTTTTAATTTCATCATAGTACATTTTCATAAGCTGATAGAATGTCTATGATGTCTGAGTGTTTTTAAATAATTATTATTAGTTTCTTATATAGTAATAATTTTTATTTGGGATGACCTTGAAATCACTCTGTCCTATTTGCTAATCTGTGAAGACCATTTAGTGGTATCGATATGCTTGCAAGTTTACTTTTTCTAAGGCTACATCAATTTTAGTATTTAAAATGTAGTGATATTCATGCTTATGGATCCCTCTGCCATTGCATTGCTCTTTTATTATAGCAAGCATTCATTTTTTCAAATAAAAAAAAACTTTGAATGAGTCCCATTATGTCATTATGTCATCAACGTCTACATTATTGTTAATTACCATATATTCTTTGTTTTGTCATATAATCAGTCTTTACAGACCACTATTGCAGCAAATGAGGAAAATCTCCTTATAGGCTCTGACCTGGGATCTGATATGAGACATAAAACTAATGAACTAATTAATTCATTCCATTTATTTATTTATTTATTTATTTATTTATTTCAGTTTATTGATTGGGTGAATGAGTTGGTCTAGGGACCCTTTTCAGTCACAAGCTGGGCCAGAGGCAAATACAGACTTAAAGTACAAATAGTTGCACAGTAATATGTAAGTGATATATATATATATATATATATATATATATATATATATATATATATATACATATTTACAAACAAGAAGCCATACAGAAGGGAATTTTGTTTAAGTGATGTAAACACCAAGACATTAATATGCACATTTTTATTTATATTTTACAAACAGCTGATTGAGGAGGACATGTATAGCAATGCATGACTCATTTGTTAAACAGTTAAGTATCCATTATGCATGATATGATGATGATGAGTTGGACTAGGGTATCATGAAACTAGAATAGCAGAAGAAGAGTGCTGTGATTGGTTTAATAGGAATAGACATATACATTTTCATAAAGGAAGAAATAACAAGGAGAATTTAACTAAGATGTAATATAAATGGAACCAGACTTTACTGGTTTTGAAGGTATAGCTTCAACTATTTATGAAACTGAGGAAGGTTATTAAGCTTTCTAATGTTCTCAGGGAGATAACACCAAGATTCAGGGGACAATTTTTAGAAAGATGTTTTTACCAACTGCCACTCTAAAAGGAGATCTAAATTGTCATGAAGAATATTGGGGCTAAATAGTTCAGTGTTGGGCATGACGGCTCCAGCATTGATACAAAAAAGTAGGGGCCAACACTGGTATATATCCTGGGCCAGGGCACTGACAAAGAAGCCACTGTTGAGACCATGATGTCAGGAGCATCTACAATAACTGGAAAGGTCAAAAATATCACAGTCAAAACAGTTCCTGCTGTCTTGACAGCAAAGCATACAGTATCATCTCAGATGTCATGAAGGTTGAGGTTAGCATAGGCAAAACTAGTGTCAAGAAACTGGGACCTTTTGAGGTCAACAGTAGTTGATTCCTTGTCCTTGACAGAGAAGGTTGGGGAAGGGGCAACAGAGTCCTACATTTGCCTTAAAAAAGACATTGCAAATTCATTGTAAGTGAACTCTATAATGGCACAACTGGAGCCTCTCTCCACATTGAAGGCTTGGACTATAAAATTAAAGAACTTCTTTGTCAGATCTAAGATGTGATAAATTTGACAAACCTTATAAACAGTCTTGACAGGAACCTGCTTTATGGAGGGCTCCATATATATATTATATATATACTTTTTTAGCTCAGATTTTAGAGAGCAGAATGGAGAAATCAATCCTAAGTCATTTATGAGACCTATACTTCTTCCTAGATGGGGAAGATGATAATACTGCTGGGATTTTAGTGGTCAGAATTCTCCCTGTTGTATTTCTATAATCCATAAGTGCAAGTCCTGCAATTATGGAAAAATAAAACAAAGAAACAAGAGGATAATAGCGAATGTCAGCAATTGCTGTTCACCTTTTAAGTTATTGTTAGTGCCATACCTGCCTATACCTCTGCCTGCACCTGCTTTGAGAAAGCTGTATCCTTCACCCCTGCTTCTTATATATACATACTCCAAGACTGCCATGCCTTGGAGAAAAGGGAATACTCTGAACCACAGCAATTTAGATTTAGCATATGTAAATTTTCATTTCCATACTTTTAGCTTCACTGTTCCAGTACTCTGACTTATAAGTTTTGGAATTTAAAATTGTTCCCAGTTTAATCATAGAACAGAGGACCCAAATGCTGTCATTAGGTTTTTATTTCAGGTGAGATTCAGGATATCGAATATACATGGAAATATATGCACATTTTTTTTATTGCACCATGCAAAATAATTAAAATGTTTAAAACAAATGCCATTTCATGTTGGATATGTAAAACAATTAAAAGGTGATTGGTTTCACATTTTAAAGATGTGAGAAAACAACAAAGGCATTTTGGGAAGATTTCCAGAATTTTCCTAAAGGTTTTTTTTATCAGAAAGATGTATTGTATCTGAATCTGTAGCTCAAACCAATGTTTCAGTTTCTAATTGTATAAGACTTAAGAAGTTTTCCTTTTGTGGACCTTATTGGCTGTGACAAGGAAAATAATCACTCTAAAGAGGAAAAGAGTCTGCTCTAACTTTTAAGGATTTCATTAAATTAGTCACTGAAAACCAGATAGATTACTATTGCCACTACAAGACCTACTCAGAGAAAGAAGATTTGTGTGATGACTGGAAAAAGTTAAAATAACTGCTTGAACTCTGCAATAAATAACAAACGTTTTCATCAAAAAATAACTTGAACTTCACTCTTTGTTATTCATTTTATATACATTTTGAAAATGTTAATATAAAGTTTCATATTTTTTTGTTTTACAGTATATCTTATTGTATTTATAATGTTATTTCTTATTTTAAAATAAATAAAAATAAAAAAATAGTGATTTATGTGGATTTTTTCCCAACATCACAGTTTTCCATATGGACTGTTAAAGACAAATTTATGTGTGATATGAATAGTGCACTGTTGGTTAATGTGATGCTGGTAAGACCAGGTTAATAAAGTACTTAAATTGGGTGTACTTTGATAGTGATTGCTCTCTGAAGAGAGATATCTCCCTTCTTCTTGTTGGTACACCTATGGTTTTGGTATAATTAAGTCTGGGGAGGTGGTATTCTGAAAAACTTGTTGGAGGAATACCATACTACGCTACGATAGCATGCACCCATGCTATGTATATAAAGGCATAGTTAAAAGTCAGTTTATCAGGTTATCAAAAATTTGTAAAGATCCAGCAGACTTGATTTTAGAGGCAGACAAACTAGAATGTCTATTTTTAGATAGACAATATGATGCAAATTTAGTAAGAAGAATTAGGGCGCAAGTACTGAAAGATATAGAGATACCAGTACAAACAGCATATGCTTGCTCCTACAGTAAAGGCACCAAGAATGTTTTTCTTTCCTCAGGAAAGTTGAGTTTCATTACAACTTATACGAATGATAGCTGTAACATTAGGGAAATAATAAACAATAATTGGAAGGTATTAATGACAGATGCTTTCACACAACAACTGGTAGGAAGAGTCCCTCACTTTACATATAGGAATAATAAAAATCTTAAAAGATTGCTTTGTGACAAGCCAATTAATATCAAACCGAAGCCTAAAGAGAAATTAGGGACTTTCCCTTGTAAACATTGTAATTACTGTAAGTTTATTACCAAAGAACAAACATACACACATCCAGAAATACAATATACCTTTAAACCTAGGTTTACAGCTTCTTGCGATAGTTTAGGATTAATTTATTTAGCTACATGTGTACATTGTCCTGCATTTTATGTAGGCCTCACGAAACGTAAGCTTAAACACAGAATTTATAACCATACATATGACATAAAGAAATTAAATGAATTGAATGCTTTGGCTAAACATGTGCAATGCTTTCCAAGTCATTCTTTTGTGTTTAGGGTTTTAGAAATTGTAGAACCCAATAGTAGAGGTGGAGACTATTTGAATCTGTTAGAATTAAAGGAATTAAAATGGATATTGAGGTTAAAAGGGCATTATTCTCCAGGTTTAAACCTCTATATTTCTATAAAACCCTATCTTAACGCACGCAGATGAAGCTTACAAAGAACGTACACATAGTATTCATGACATTATACTTCAATAGAAGCATATACCTCACACAAGGTTTTTTCCTCCCTTTTATATTTCGTTTAGTTTTGTAAGTCCATGGTTTCACCTAGGCTATTTACTTATTTATATATGTATATATCTTTATTGATATATTAATTTATTTTATTTTGTTTCATTTTTACATTCTAAAAAATGCATATATTCGATATCAGTTTTGTCCATGCTCAATATAGGTGCCCCTTCTATTTGTCATAGAATGTTTTTCATACTGTTTGTTAATCCATTCTGCTTGCACCTTATTTAAACATCCTTTTATATATATCTGCAAATAAATAATAAATGTTTTGAGATGAATTCAGTATGAAAATATAGTAATTAAGTTTCTCATATTGTTATATATATATAAATGTTCTATATTGATGCTAAAAGTTTTATACTGTTTCTTATACAGTTCATTCCTATACTGTTTATACTCTCAGTGAGTGTATGCTTTTAAATTATAATGCATTTTTTAAATTAAGGTTTTAATTGTTCTCAATCAATTGCTCATTGAGTTCATTGCTTTAAACAATTAATTAAAGCATTCTTTGTCACTATATAAGAACACACTGTTTTGCTAGCACTTTTATGGTCTGAGGAAGCGTACTGAAAGGTACGCGAAAGCGCTTACCAAATAAACTTCTAATTTTATTCTACAGTCGTGCTGAGTCCAAAGTTTTTCTTTTTGCAGTATTTTCGATTCACTTGACTAAGGACTCTGTGTTGTTGTGGTCTATCGTTTTGCTCTATTGTATTTATAATGTTATTTCTTATTTTAAAATAAATAAAAATAAAAAAATAGTGATTTATGTGGATTTTTTCCCAACATCACAGTTTTCCATATGGACTGTTAAAGACAAATTTATGTGTGATATGAATAGTGCACTGTTGGTTAATGTGATGCTGGTAAGACCGGGTTAATAAAGTACTTAAATTGGGTGTACTTTGATAGTGATTGCTCTCTGAAGAGAGATATCTCCCTTCTTCTTGTTGGTACACCTATGGTTTTGGTATAATTAAGTCTGGGGAGGTGAGGGGACAAGGGTACATGGGGGTTGTTCCCTAGCAAAAATATGCTTTATTTATGTTTTAATTGTTATCCAATATTCTTCCTATTCCCACCTGTATTTTAATTGACTGCTTTTCTTGGATTTTTATGGAAGATTTCTAGCATGTTATATTGCATTTGATATTTATCGGAATTTTAAACTCAAACCCGGGACTTTGGTTTTGAATTCTGATGCACTATAGGACTTACTTTTGAAGATTTTTAACAGTAAGAGACATTGGCTAGTTTTAAACTTCCACAACTAATGGTCAGCAATAACTGAATCCACTCCTTCTATATGCTCGCATGCTTGTGTTTTTACTCTACGTGATATATTATATATTTACTTTGAGTTTTTGTACAACATTGTAATTCAGCTCGCATCTGCCATTAAACTATTTCATGACTACAGATTCCAGAGTCTTCTTTATAAGTTTCTGTCCACTGATGGCTCTAGATTATAATTATCAATCATAAGTTACTTGTTTTTGAAGAATGGTCACGCCGTAATATTATATTAATGTGAAGGCAATGTATTTCCTACAACAGTGGAATTTTTCTTAGGCTTGTAAAAATGAAACTAGCCATGATTGTGGTCCCATACAGACAGGGGCTTTACCTTCCTGTTTTTTTCATTAATTTTATTTGTGACTTAGGCATCCCAATGAATATGATTGCTGAAGTTTTTCTGCTAGACTTCATGCTGTTTTCATCAGGGGCCCATAAAGGTGTTCATTGTTGGGTTTTCTCTTTATTTGGAAAATTCTGCCCTTTGGAAATTTGTGAGGTGAAAATGTGTTTGTGTTTGGTTTGATTTTGTCAGTATTAGTAGGTTCAATATTTTTCTACTTTGAGTTTTTCATTATATAGTCTTCCAATTATATAAAAGCACATAGGAAGTGCACAGGCCAGCTTGATTTTCTAAATGTCTAATATTTATACAGATTTAACAAGCTAGTCTATTTTGACATAGGATCATAGGAAATTACTAGGCTAATGGCCCTAGGGTGGGCTCATACAAACATAACCAAGTTCTACCCTTATTTCCGCAATTAACACCTAATACCCATGTCCAAGAGGAATACAGGTGGAACCCCTGGGGTGAATTTACAGTTACCCATCCAATCGTCCAGACTGTTTTTGAAGAGGGCCAATGAGGTGCTCTGTTTAACATGAAGTGGGAGTCTGTTCCAAAGGTGTGGTAACCTCTGGGAGACAAATCTGCCCCTCCAGCAGGTTCTATTAATGTCACACACTAGGTTAAGGTCTTTAGAGTGAGTCGCCTGTGTACCATTTCACTTGTGGATATGCAGCATTTCCAATAAAGCAGGGTAAGAGATTGCCTTATATGCAAGGCAGAGATCACCTCTGAGCAGTCTGTATGAAACAGAATAAAGTGACAGTGATTTCAGATGATCCACATAGGACAGATGCTGAAGACTTTGAATTTTCCTTATGAGGTAACTTTGTCATTTCTCCAATTGCTGCATGTACTCAGAAAGGTACATACCAAAAGGGGCACTGTACTCAATTATTGGCCTGATGAGGGAAGAGTACAGGGAGGTTATAACTTCTTTTTTTCTGGAGGCAATGCCCTTACATATGATATGAGCAATATAGAATGCCCCTCTTACCACTGTGGAGACATGGTGATCAAAGGTAAGATTTATGTCAACCTGTGTGCCCAGGTCTCTCACTACTGAGTGCATACTTAGGGCGTTGCTATTGATGTGGTAGTTAGCAGAAACATCGCTCTTACCAAAAGGGATGATAATACATTTTTTTTGCATTGAGTTTAAGGCCATGACTTTGTCACCAATCATTTGTTTGTGTAAGACCCTCTTGTAGGATGTTGACATCATTTGGAGATTCTATGACAGCTCCAAGTTTGCAGTCATCAGCAAACTTTGTCAGCCACAGACCTTTAGTTTTTGCTTGTACTTCAGAGAAATAGATTCCAAAAAGTAGAAATCCCAGGACTGATCCCTATAGAGCACCACTGGTTACAGGTCTGCTGTGTGAGGTGGATTCCCCTCTTTTGATTACATGTGTTCTATCAGTGATCCAGTTAGCAACTCATCTAGCATATAAGGGTTAATACCTAGTTTTAGGTTCATAGGTTCATAGGTTTATAGGTAGGTACAAGGCTATCGGTCCTGGGGCCTATATAAGCTTAGTCAAAAACGTTCACTGGCTATCGCCACCCAAGAAAGTTATTGCCCTGCGCCCCTGTCTGGCAGAGCCACAGAAGTGATCCCCGTGGTGAATTTCCTATTTCCCGTCCAATTTTCAAGATTTTTCTTAAAGAGGGCTAATGAGGAGCCTTGGTTGACATGCATGGGTAGTCTGTTCCAGAGCATGGGAAGTTTCTGGGACAGGTATCTATCCCTCCAGCATTTTCTGTTTATTGTGGTGGCAAGGTTTAGGTCCCTGGAGCATGTGACTCAGAAGGATTGAGGTTTCTTTAAGTGTAGCATGTCCAACAGATCTGAGTTTGACATGGCTTTGTATGTTATGCAGAGGTTGCCTCTGAGTAGGCAAGAAGCAACGGAGTAGAGCTGGAGTGTTTTGAGACAGTCTGCTTATGGCATCTGTTTGAGGCTGGTAATCCTCTTAGTGAGGTATTTCTGTAGTCTTTCTAGTTGTTCTAGATGTCTTGTGAGGTACATGCCGAACGGGGGCATTGTACTCTATAATGGGTCTGATGATGGATGAGTAGAGAGGAACAATGACCTCTTTTTTTCTGGAGGTGAACCCCTTTGTGATGAGGTATGCCACGTAGAAGGATTTCCTGACTACTGTGGCGATGTGATTATCAAAGGAGAGACTACTGTCCACCTGTGTCCAAAGGTCTCTTATCACACTTTTGGTGTTTAGTAGGCTACCACCTATGGAGTACTTCATGTGTACAGTGTTTTTCCCAAAGGGAAAAATTCCCAACTTTTTTTAATTTCTCCAAGTCTTTTAGGTTTCTAATACCATGACAGGAATGGACCCCCTTCCTAAGTCAAATTACGATTAAAGTTCATGGAAGTTGTATTGCTTCAATCTTTGATGTCAGCCAAAAGTGCTCTTTGCACCACCTGCAATGTGCCCAGTAATGACCCCTTCTGCAATTCGTATGGGGTTACATGGATTGGTAACATATCCAAATACAATTGTAGATTATTTTTTATAAGACCCATTGCTCCTACTACTATTGGAACTATCTGGGTATCTTTTTTCCACATTGCTCTCATTTCCGCCTGCAGATCCTGATATTTTATGACTTTGTGTCTTTCTGTATGCAAGTCACTGTATTCACAAGGTGTAGTGATTTCAATGATCAATGCTACTTTTGTCTTCTTTTCTTGGACCACTATATCCGGTTTTCTAGCATCAATCTTTTGAAGTGTTGGTAATAGATGATCCCATGTGATATAATCTTCATCATTTTCTATGATGTTTTGTGGCTCATGTTTCCAGTGTTTTTCAGCCACTTCAGTACCATAATCTTTGCACAATCCTCAGTGCAACAGTCTTGCCATATTACTATGCCTTTCAGTATAAAGTCCTTCTGCCATTAGTATGTCACAACCAGCAACAAGGCTTGCGACTGTTTCCAATTTGGTTCTACAAAACCTACATTTGTCTGTATCTCCCACATGTTCAATGGAGTTTGTAAACCAGCATGTACGTAGCCCACTATCTTGGGCTGCCAATATTAACCTTTCATCTCTTGGTTTAAATTTGCCTCTCCTTAACCATTCCTGCATTCATTCCTGATCATCATGAGGTTCTTCCAGAAGTTTTCTATACTTGGAACTATATTTATGCTGTTTCCACATTTCTTGCCTTTTCATCTGGTCCTTCACCTTATATTCTTTCTTTTGTTTTTGACACATTGAGTTCCTGCCTGATTTGTATCTACTTCTGGTTTGATTTCCATTCCTGCTTGACACTGATATACTTCTACTAAATTTAGCAGAAAAGTCATCTTAGATTTATTCTCATGTTTCAAAACTTTCACTACATTTTGGTCTTGTGAGGTCAGCAGATATGTGTGGAGTCCCACGAGTGCAGATCTATACATATAATCAATTTCAAGGAGGCCCATCCCTCCTTTGGAACAGGGAATATATAATCTTGGTATGCACTGATTTTTATAAATCATTTGGTGAGCATGAAGCATCCTTCTTGTTTTCCTATCTAATCTATCCAACACATTTTGAGACCAGTCAATCACTCCAGAACTGTAAGTTAGGAAGGAATGCCAAATTGATTTATAGCTTGGATTTTATTCCTAGATGTCAATGCTGTTTTTAGGATTAATTTAAGACTTCTAAAGTATTCCTTAGTAAGTTTTATTTGCATTTGTTCATGTTTTATTGTTGATCCATCATCAATTCCCAAATATTTATACACTCCCTCTTGCTCAAGTTCTTTTATATCACATGCTTGTCCCAAACTGATGTTTTTTCTGGTGCTGCAGTTTTCCTACTTTAAAGGTTGCTTTTGCACACTTATCAAGACCAAATGATATTCTTATATCATCTGAAAAAATTTTGGTAACCTGCAGCAGTGCTTTCAGTTCCTCATCTGATGAGCTATACACAGCTTTAAATCATCGACAAAGAGAAGATTTGACGTTTTTACACTTTGCTGTTTTCTAGTAGCCAGATTATAGCCATGGCCTAAGCTGTTTAGTAAACAGCTTAATGGGTTAAAGGCAATGCAGAATGGCAACAGTGACAGAGAGTCACCCTGGAATAGCCCCCTTTGAATTTTTATCCATGGGATAATAATCTGTCCTTTATCATTACTTAATTGCAAAGTAGTTAGCCACTATTACATTTCTAAGCACTCTTTTATCCATGAATGTGGGATACTATCAAATGCTTTTTTATAGTCAATCCATGCCATACTTAAATTCTTCCCCTTTTTACAATTCTCCAGTATGACTTTATTTAACAACACATGATCCATTGTTCCATATGACTTTCTTTTATTGCCCTTTTGTTCTACTGACATAATTGAGTTTTCTTCTAAATGACTATAAACTCTGTTGGCATCAATTCCCGTGTATAGTTTATTCGTCATTGGAAGCCAAGTTATTGGTCTATAATTTTCAGGGCAGACTGCAAGCTCACTCTTAAGTAAGAGCATTATTTTGCCTGTTGTTAGCCAGTTGCTGTCTGTTCAGGGTGCGCATATAAATATTTCTTACTCATGGCTAAATCTTCGTACAAAGATGGGGGTGAAGTTGGCACTGAATCGATTGGCCAGGATATTTGCAGTATCCTTGGGATCAGTATATTTAATGCCATTCTGTTGTAGCTCAGAGCAGATCTGAGCATTGCCATTTAGATTCTTGACATAGTTATAGAATGCCTTGTGGTTGTCTTTGGAATCTTTGGCAATTTTATTTTCGTAACTAGGTTTGGAGGATTTTCTGAGGGATCTCAGCTTCTTACTGAGGCTGGTAAGGGACTTTATTTATTTTATTTATTTATTTATTTTACATTTGTTGACCGGGCTAGTCTAACTGGATATATGTCCATTTTCAGTAGAGGCCTGGGGAGAAAAGCTCCACATAAGCAAAATATTTGCAACTACAGGTACAGATAAGTAAAAATGTAACAAATTTAGGTGCAGTACTATTTTAAGGTGAAGAATACAAATGTTTTATAGACAAAAATTAGTATTAAAGTAGCAGATAATAAGAAAAGAGATTGAACAATGAACAAATTTAAAGTGGTGCACCATTGAGAAAGAGAAATGAAAAAACACACTAGCAAATATAGCAGCTCCATTTACAGTGTTTAGCAGTGAGTCATTCCATTTATCCTATAGTAGCCTAGCAACTTTAAGGCAGAATGCAATAAGAAATATAAAGAATGTCTATATAGATATTTATATGTTTTAGCAAATTAATGCTGCAAGCACCAATCTATGCAAGTACATAGTTAGAAGAGGATCATGTGTAAGAGAGAGTTGTAAAGACTAAAATTAGTATAGGTAGGTCTACTCTCTAAGGCATAGAGAGAGCTGGAATTAAATTGGAAAAGGTTATATAGGTAGGGTTCAGAGAAAGTGGCAGAAGGATTAGTCTGGGTTACTACATGGGCATAACCAGTGGTTACTAAGGTATTCTCTGAGTTGTTTTTTGAACAGTTTCGCTGAGGAGAGAGATGAGAGTTCCTTGGGAAGCAGGTTCCAGGATTTGCCAACAGTGTTGGCGAACAGAGAATCACCGGCCTTATTTTTGGATTTGACTGTGGATACTAGTACTTTATTGGCTGAGTGAAGGGTTGTCAAATTACTGTAGGGGGTTAGAAGGCTAGTAAGTATAGGAGTATTTTTAGGAAGATAGAGGATCTTATGGGCAATAATAAGTCGTTGAAACTGAAGTTGATTATGAAGTTCTAGCCAACCTAGTTGCTTAAGGTTTTGACAGTGGTGAATTCTATATGAGAAACCAGTAGCAAATCTGGCAATATTGTTGTAGGAGGTAGCTAGTTTGTTAAAGTTGTTTTTTGATAGGTTGGTATAGATGGGAGAGGCGTAAAGGAGGGCAGAAGTTAGATGGGTGTGGGCAATAGTTGTTATAGCTGTTGGAGTTATGAAGGGTTTAATCCTATAGAGGGAGCCTAATTTTCTGTTTACTGTTTTTATTGTTGTGTTAATATGTGTGTCAAAGCTAAGATTTTTATTAATTACTTCATCAAAGATGAATTCCGTGAAAGCCTGTGGGTAGCCCCTCTTACTAAACATAGATTTTAGAAATTCACATTCCATAATGAAGTCTGCAAAATTGGACACCATTTTTGCTGCCCTTACTGCCTGCCCCTTGACTACTGCTTTCTTTTAATGCAATGGGTGGCAATAAAAGACGTACAGGACACTTCTCACACTTGGTGTCAAAAGGGTGCGACATCAACCCCCTCCCGCTACACCTAGAGGTAGAGAATAATCACTCTCAGCTCCCTAACACTAGGCAGGACATTAGATTCTTGGCATTTTTTTCTTTGGATTCCCAATATATTAAGGAAATCATCATTAAAAATTGGGGGTTCATCCAAGATGATCACGGCCTAAGAAGAGCCTTCAGTCAAGTGCCCCAGTTTACGTACAGAAGAGCTCAAATTTGAAAAGCTTGTTCGAGAATCCTAAAAAATAGTCAAGGGCCATATAGGGATGTACAAATGTGGCAGATGTCATCGATGTCATTTTATTAATGTCACTAAGGTAATAAAAATTAGAGATAGAGATTATGTTCTAAATGCTAAATTTAATTGTGATTCTCAGGGGGTGGTCTACGCAGCAGTTTGTGACCACTGTGAGGCGTTCTATATAGGGAAAACTGAAAGAAAAATTAAACAAAGAATTTATGAACATACATACAGTATCAGTAATTCAGTCATCACCAATGCATTGGCAAAACATATTTTAGAATGTCCCATGCATAGGTTTTCCTTTGTAGTCTTAGAAAAAATAGAGAGAAGAGGGGGTTCCTGGGAGCTGGCATTGGAGGAACCTGAATTAGCATGGCAAATTTGGACAGGAGCTCACACTTTGCCAGGGCTAAATGAAGCATTGTGTATAAAATGCTTATTAAAAAAGAAAGCTTTAGCTAGGTGAAGGTGGGTCATATGTTGTTTCAGGTGTGCTCTAATATGTGCATTGCCTATCACTATACCGATAAAGTTTCATAATTTTTAATTGTATATATATATAATAAGGTATAGTATAGCTTAGTCTGTATAGTCTATTTCACACACAAGTCTATTTAACACTCATGTTTGTTTCAAATTGCCTTTATTTATTATTTTTATTCTGGGCGTAATATATAAGTTTTAAATTGTATTTTGCATTTTGTATTTTTTATTGTTTATTTTTTATTTTATTTCTACTGTTGTCGGCTAGGATGTCACATTTTCCAAACTACGAACATTAAGTTTAGTATTGGTTCCTTCATGGTTTTCAATAACAACCATATGGATGGCAAGAATTACTGGGTATTTGATGGTTGGTGTTGGTGCTATTAGATAAATATATAGATTTGTACATAATGTGTACTTTTTAATTAAGCATAAACTGCACATTTTCATTTAAATGTACATAATAGTACTGACAATTTTGAATGCTTTTATTTGTAGTCAGTATGTTGTAAGGCTGGAACTTTGATTATTATGGTCACTGTAATGGTCTAACGCTGTGTTGCTTTCATTTTTAATGTGCTTGCATGACATCACGAGGCTCAATGATTTTCATTGGTAGCCTGATTTTCAAATGAACTTTTAAGAGTGTGTTTTATGATAAAAATGTATTTTGCCTGAGGAAGCTGTAGAATTTCTACCAGCGAAAGCGCTCACAATAAATTAATTTATAACCATTTGCGTAGTTTGTTGGACTGGACTGAGAGCCTTTAGCCTGTGGTTTCCCAACTCTGCCTTATATAATATTGCTACACCCTCACCCTTTTTGGTTGTTCAATCTAATCTCAGGATATTGTATCCTGGTGGGATGATTTCATTGTCCTGTCTTGCAGGTTTTAATCAGGTTTCTCTTAGGCAAAGGATGTCAAAGGAGTGAACATCTAAGAGGGCATGGAGCTGAGCAACTTTGTTGTTTAGGCTCTGTATGTTGAGATGAGCTATAAGGAGAGAGTTTGATGCTTCAATGAATGTTCGAGGAATGCAGGGATTTGGTTTAGGTGTCACCTATAGGTGGTTGTGGTGTTGGGGCCAGGATTGGGATGGATGTCACCATCTAAAAGTTTAGCATTTTTAATCCTGTGTATGATATTTAGGAATTTACAGGGTGAGTATTTTGGTTTCTTCAGTTGGTTATAGTTAATGTGGACTAAACAATGAAACTTTGGCACTAAATAGGAGGGTGTAGAGGTAATATTAATGTAGTTTAGGTAAGGTGGTAGGTCTGTCAGGTTGGTTGTTTAAGGGACTGGTTGAAGTTAGTTAAGGTTAGATGTTCATATTTAGTAAGGACATAGGTTATAGATAGTAAAGGTAGGAGAGCAATTAAGAGAAATAGTATTGGGTATTTGGATCTGGTGTAATTGTCATAGTGAGCGGTTAGGTAAATAAGTAAATGGGGAATGTATATTAAAGAGGATGATAGTGGGGAGGTTTTGCAAGGTATTGTAGTAAGATGGGATACTGAGTTTGTAAATTGATTAAGTATTTAGTGATGTAATGAGTATCTATAAGCGGTGAGCTAGGGTAGTTAGCACTTAATGAGTAGGAGGGTGGGACTGGTTGTATAGGAATGGGGGTGTGGTCACTGGAGGTTTATAGTTAGGACCCCTGGGGGTGGGTGGAATTTGGGGGTAGGGTAGGGGAGCGGAGTGAGCCCGCAGGGCAAACGGAGCGAGTAGACCCAAGGAAAGATGGCAGCAGGGCAGTGAGAAAAACAATCAGTATAATGAAGGTAAATACGGATGAAGGTAAGCATGGTGGTTAGAGGAATGCTTAGGGGGTGTTATAAGGGAAAGGATTTGAGTGAATTCAGAGGTAGGTAGAATTGTTAACAAACAGCTAAAGAATAACAGTCCATCTTCTTTTGGCTTTTCCAGGTTAGGGGTTGCCACAGCGGAACTCCGGTCTGCTAATGATTGGCAGTAGATTTTTACGTACCGAGTTGCCAGCTCTGACACACAACCTTCAATGAAGGTATGCCCATTCACGCATGTCTCCACACAGAAGGTGCTTTAGCTGAGAATCGAACAGGACAACGTCTTACAGTGAGGCGACAACGCTACCGCAGCACCACCACTGCAGTCTACCAGTAGGAATAGATATTATATAAAAGTGAGTGAGAAGGAGAGAGGGAAAGGAGATTAATGGTGGTTGAAGACTGCCATCTAATGGTCAAATCCTGTAACAGTAGAGAGTGGAGCAACGAAGGGAGGTAGAAACGTGTAGGGCAGAAAATAAGGCTCAAGAATATGGAATAGGAGGCAGGGATAAGGCAGGTATGGAGGGGGGTTCACAGTAAGAGGGTTATGGCTGCTGGCTGTTCTGGTCAGTATCCTACACTAGCTCCTAGTAATAAAGTTACAGCAATGTCACTTATAAATTAAAGGTGTATCTTCATATAACATACTTTCTTTAATTCCTTTGAGGTCACTTCTGAGAGGTTATGGCCTTTCCTGTTGGGAAATGTGGCAAAACAAGGTGAGATTGGTGTATTTTGACTGGTCTTGGAATGTCCAGGAAGGCAGGGCCAGTAAGCAAAACAAAATAGGTAGAGAAGGCTGAAGTGCTGGAGAAAATAGAAAGAGACAGAGATTTGTGAGTATAAAAAAGGAACAATAATAAGAGGTATGATGGTTAAGCAGCAGGTGTGGGTAACATACCAATTAACAGGTTAAGCAGCAGAAAAACATAACAAAAGTTAGCTCAAATGCTTCAAGTGCAAGACCCTTCAGAATTAGGCACAACAAGCAATGTATCAGTGTCAGTTTCCAATTACTCTAGTTTGCTGTGAAGCTTAAGCTGTATATCATTACTCAAAGATAGATACTACCCAATGTGCATTAAATTCACATTTGCTGGAAAGGTCCGTTTCCATAAAACTGTAATTTCTAGTAAGTAATACGATATGCAGGAGGCTCTTACACAAGAAATTAACATTTTCAAACAATAAACCTTTAAGTATACACAGACTGTTAAGCAGGAACCCCTTCCCGTTTGCTGGCTAAGGTCCGTTTCTATAAATTAGTTATCGCTACTTAGCGCAATGAAAATAAATGTACAAATGGCAGGGAGACATTTAGATTGCCATTAAGAGAGTAATAAAGGGCCTTGAACAATGTATGCAAACAAACAACTATCTGGTGTCTCCGTTACCTTACCCAGTTTAGTTTTGCTAACAAAGGGTTTGTCCGATAGAGATGGACCTATAAGTACAATTCTGTATGAAGTGGACACAGCAGTAGATTAATTATTTGTAGGGCCATTCACATTAAGTGTTAGAAGTCACATCAGAAAACTAATGTTTGCAAACACATTTGTATCATACAGACTGTTTAGCAGGAATCGCATGTGCTTGCTACAGTCCGTTCCTAAGAATTAGGTATTACTAGTTAATGCAGAGTAATAACATACCACAGCAGTTTTTTGCATCCTGGGATTTTCCTCTTTTCTGCAACAGTTTCTTCCTTTTGTTGTAAAGTTTGTTTATGGCAGGGGACCACCAGATTGGCTTTCTTTATTTGGAGGAGACCATCTTGGTTCTATTTGGGACGGCATGATTCATGCATGAGTGGATGTGCTCGTACAGTGCCTTAGTGTAGGACTCAGCGGTCGAACTTTCAGTTCCCGTCTGCATGGGTGTCATGAAGTTTGTAACTTCTGACTTGAGTAGCATGAAACTGGCTTTGGAGAAGGTTTTTATGGAGGTTTCCTTACTGGGGGGTGGGGGTGGGATGTGGATGTTAAAAGTGATTAGCTTATGGTCTGACCTGAACAACGAGGGGGTGACCATAGGTGTGCAGCATCGATTTCCCATGTTGGTAACGACCAGGTCTAGGATATTGGAGCTCCTGGTGGGACTATAGATTAGTTGATCCTGGGCATTGGAATCTATGAATTCCAAGAACTGTTGGGCAAAGGTGTTGGTACATGATTAGTTTTCCCAGTTAATGGCAGGGTGGTTGGAATCACCCAGTATTAGGGTGTTTGGTTGTATATTAATATTTTCCAGTATGTTCAGAAAGGTGTAGTGAGAATCTTGGGGCATGATGTGGGATCTGTAGCAAGCTACAATTTGGATTGCCGTCTTACCTAGTGTTAGTTGCACCTGGAGAATTTCAGACGCATTGTGTTGGGCAAGTAATCTGGTGGTGTGAATATCCTTGGTGAATATAGACACGCCTCCACCTTTAGTGTTTCGATCTTGGTTTGGTGATTGATGCCAGAAGGGCAGAATACATGATAGATGACAGACCAGACTAAAGACCAAGCCATACATACATCAGCCATTTCCATTTGATTTCAAGTGCTGGCTGTGCCTATGGCAGCCAGATGTTTAGGATCTACCAACCAAGGATGACCAACCATGCTATGATGTCCTCCATGGTTGAGATGGAGACAGCCACCTGCTGGCACACCTCAGACTACACCAACATATGAATTTTTCATTAAGGGAACACAGAAAAAGGAGGAAGCTCTCCTCCTGGCCACAGGGCACCTTTAGTAGGCCTGTATTCATAATCTTCATCATTCTTGTAAGAGAGGGGCCTGGTTACCACTGGAAACCAAGCAACACTGGTTTTGGCCAGTGTAGGGTAAGATGACTGCCAGAAATCCTCTGTTGCCACCACACATGGATCTGTAGAAGAAAAAGAAATAATAAAAAAGATAATAACACCCAAATGTTACACATAGCGGTCTAGCTGTACAATACTATCCATGGTGCAAACATCCTGCTGCTATAAAAGGTACACTTCCCTCTTCTGACATTCTTTCAAGTCAGCTCATTACTACTTAGCACATTAAGAAATAGAAAGAACTCAGGACAATGGTGGGCCTATTAGAGGAATAAGAAAAAAAAATATTCCCACATGAAAACTGAGCTTTTCTGTCTTTAATCTTTGCTTTCCTCTGACTAAGCAGGTCAGGGTGGCACCACTATAGCTTCCTGTAACAATGTTTGCACTGCTCATCAAAATAGGTGACGTGCTTCAATTTATACAAGGGACTTTAATGTTGCTCATGAAAGTCTCTATGGAGAAAGAACAAGAAACTCTTAGCCTCCTGTTGACACTATGCAATAGTTATGTTGTTCTCAGCACCTCAAACAACCATAGTCACTAAGTCAGGTTTTCTTGAGAAGCAAACTTTCAGCCCTGTGTGCACAGATGCACATTCAATCATCATGAGATGTGCATTAAAAGGAAGCAAGTGAGCACTACCAAAAGACTTTGTTGTGCAGAACTAAGGTCGATGCTGTGAATGTGCATTGTTATCTCAGACCCCACCCTGATGGAAATGCTGCATATCCACAGGTCAAGCTCCACTTGAGTAGCCCACATGTGTGGCCTCAACCTGGTCTGTGGCATCAACAGAACTCGTTGGCAGGACAGATGTGTGTCCCAGAGACTCCCCCTTTTGTGGAATAGACTCCCTCTCCAGTTAAAGCAGAGTACTTCACTAAACCTTTTTAAGCACAACCTGGATAACTGGATAGAGAACAGAAAATATACCCCTGGGATTCCACCTGTGTCCCTGCTGACAGAATAGATAGAATAGGGAGCAGACTTGTTGGGACATGGGCTAAATTCTTGGCTAGGCTTGTAAGGGCCTCAGGGCCAACAGCCTAGTAACTTCCTATGACCCTATGATCCTATAAGTAATAAACAAAGTATAGGCAATGATATAAAAGAGAGGGGCAACATCATGAAGGGGATCAGGCAGCCTGCTGACATAAGTAGTTTAAACATACCCAAGTATCACACACATGACTAGTCATTATTATGGGCCAGCAGCTCTTCTTGAAACCCAAAGAATGGGGGCCACCAGTGAAATGACTCATCAAGTCACTCCAGAATGAGCTCCATTTTGACTATGAGGGTGCTCAGCAGCCTTCAAATATGTTACTATGTTACCAGAGGTCCACATTCAGAAAATCATCCAGACCCACACTATGACAGACCAAAACATAAGAGACCAAGGAAGGCCCTGTGTTGTTTCCAGCAAAGGATCCTGTGCACCCCTCCTGAAATTAATGCATTGAAGACATGGCTGACTCTGAAGCATCTGCAGTGACTGATCTATGCCTCATCTGGGCATACATATGGGAGATAGATTAGGATGAAAAATTATAAGACGCATATAACATGAACAGGGAAATAACATAATTACTGCTGAAGAATCTCTCTATTGGGTATCAAGCAACATCTCACTTCAGACAATCATTGTAGGGGACCTAAATATAGGTAGGAAACTTGAATAAAGATAGGAGACCTGAATAAAGACTGGCAAACTCCTAAATATAGGTAGAAAACTTGAATAAAGATAGGAGACCTGAATATAGACTGGCAAACTCCTAAATATAGGTAGGAAACTTGAATAAAGATAGGAGACCTGAAAATAGACTGGCAAACTCCTAAATATAGGTAGGAAACTTGAATAAAGATATGAGACCTGAATATAGACTGGCAAACTCCTAAATATAGGTAGAAAACTTGAATAAAGATAGGAGACCTGAATATAGACTGGCAAATTCCTAAATATAGGTAGGAAACTTGAGTAAAGATAGGAGACCTGAATGTAGACTGGCAAACTCCTAAATATAGGTAGGAAACTTGAATAAAGATAGGAGACCTGAATATAGACTGGCAAATTCCTAAATACAGGTAGGAAACTTGAATAAAGATAGGAGATCTGAATATAGACTGGCAAACACCTAAATATAGGTAGGAAACGTGAATAAAGATAGGAGACCTGAATATAGATTGACAAACTGTTGACAGCAATAGTCCTTCTAATGTCATTAAACTATATGGTTTCACTCAGCTTATTTCAACTCCAACAAGATGCAACAAAAACTTTGGTACAGCCTCTACCTCAGATCGGATTATCTCTAATGCCTCAGAAAAAAAAATCATCTCAACAGGTGCCTTACCTGATACCTTAATTGACCACCTAGCCATATTTGCAATAAAGCATCATAAAGCTAACCAAAAACAACATTGGTACAGCCTTGCTCATAACCTGTCCTCCCTCACTAAGGAACAATTTATCACAGCACTGAAATCAGTCAACTAGCAGGCCCATCAAACTCTTCCACATGATGAAGCTGAAGCTCTGTTAAACTGAATTTTCCTTAACACGCTTCATAAACTAGTCCCAGTAAGAACCAAACGAATTAAAGTGTATCCTGCACCCTGGCTTTCAAAAAGTACTAAATTGTTTATGAAAAAGAGAGATACAGAGGGACAGCCCGGAAAAAATGGAAGCAAGTTAAAACCATTGCTGCCTATTAGTGCTATAAATGTCTCAGAAATTCAACTAAACACCAAATCAAATATGATAAAGACACTAATATATATATATATATATATATATATATATATATATAATGCATATACAGGCAGCAAATTATAACAACCCTGAAGCTTTTTGGACTTCAAACAACCAGATGTTAAAAGCAAGTACACCAACACAACCTAGACCTACTTCATCTTACAATACTGGCCGCACAGCCAGTGAATTCAATACCCAATTCATCCAAACAGTAGTCTCTCATTAAACTCTCAGCACAGCCATACACAAGTCCCTCTTCTTCCTTGTTAGCTCCCAGAACACTTGTATTGAAACTAGTCTCAATTTCTACAATCAATAAACTATTACTAAACTTAAAACCAGCCACCCTTACCCCAATAGCATACTGTCTGAGTACTTAAAATTTGCTGCTGATGCTCTAGCTTTTCCTGTCTCTATCCTTGTCAACCACTCTATCACCAAAAGCTATTTTCCAGTCCTATGGAAAAGGTGCTACATTCTTCCTCTCCATAATAAGCTCTCAAACTTAAGGCCAATAGCCTTACTATCTTGACTCGGAGAAATCCTGGAAAAATGTAGCCAATCTTAACTCCTCAGCTTTATCACTGGTAGCTGCCTTCCCCTATGCAATGCACTTTCTATCCTTTCCATAGTACATGTACAACTCTCCTTGGTTTTATAACATCTTTTAAGCAATAGTGAAACTCTAGAAAATGAGTCTTGGCAGTTTTCCGGGATTTAACCAAAGTTTTCAGCATTGTATCCTAGCAGAAATTGCTTCAAAAACTAGCTTTCCTGGAATACATGAAACGTCACTACCTTGACTTTCTGGCTATCTCTCAAATAGGCAACAGGCAATAAAATGGCAAAATGATATTCCAGTTTCTTTCTAATTACAGTGGGTATCCCTCAAAGACCCATTTTAGGTCCCATGTTCAATATATTCAGGAATGATCCCTACCTAGCTTCTAAACAAGCCACTATCATAATAATAATAATTCAGCAATAATCTGTTCTGCTAAAACATAGGCAAATTAAAACAGCTCACCCAAGAGTCTTCCTCTACCCATACAATCTTGGATGTCTGATAAACAGATGTTCTTTAACTCTAAAAAAATAAAATTGATTCTATTTACCCCAAAGCATTCAACTGACTACAAAAATAATTGATAATTTTAATATCACTTCCTCTAACAACACCAACATATAACTATTTCTACTTTCTCTTATTGTTTTTCTGACATTTTTTTGACCTGGATGTTAGCCCTGCTCCATCCCCCCTCACTATGATCGGGCTCATTTCTTACCCCTACCCTACCCACATTCCCACACCCCCATTACAATTTCCTTTATACCATCCACTCCTTCCTCTTTCTCCCACACTGACCACCCACAAGCAACTGACTGTTAAACTTTATACACATCACTTCCTGTCCCCCCCTTTTGACCCCTACTTCTACTAACCAAACATCTACTATCTTACTTTCACAGTTATTCTCTTACTTCCTTAGCTTTACCTACTATACCCTTCCTACAATCCCTTTACCCTCTTTAAACATGTAATACCTTATCTTTACCACCTCACTCTTCTTCCTTCTATCTACTCTAACCTCACATCACTCTCACATTCCTTCTCCACTGCTATACCCTCCCACCTCCAATTCCTTTGATACTCATTTCACACTATCCTTCTCTAATATCTCCCCAACTCTACTTAACCTCCCCTAATCATGTCTTTGTAAGCTGACTAGACTGCAAATACTCCCACCTGCCTATAAAGCTATACAAACTACACGTATATCTCACCTTACTCTCTGTAGCCTCTAATAACTTACTCATATTTGGGGATATCCACCCTAACCCTGGCCTATCCCCCCATCTACATCCACACCAATCTCCCTCACCCTCCAACTCCCCCTCTTCCCCAACTACCTCTGACCATTGTCAGTCTCTTACACTGAACTCAAGTATAGCTAAACACCTAGCCATATACTCTCTTAATATTCAAAGCCTAACTAACAAAATCACTTACTCCCATGACGGGATAGCCCACACAACCCCTCACACCCTTTGCTTATCTAAAACATGGCTTAAGCCTCATATCAATAACAATGAAATTCTTCTGCCAGGCTATAATATTTACCGCTCAGATAGATGCCCAAAAAAAGAGGGTCAGGTAGCTATCCCTCACTCTAATAGCCTAAACCTGTCACCTTTTTCTGCACCCATGCCAGACTTCCATCCAGCAGAACTCTTAATCATAAACTGCCACCTCAACCCACACAAAAAAATAGCTATCACCTCTAGTTACATCCCTCCAGGAAACAACTTGTCCATCCTAGAGAAAATCTTAAATTTGTTCTCCCACAACATTCCCTATGAAACTCTCATCTTAGGCGATGTCAACCTAGACTGGTCCAAACTCAAAACTGACTACCTTCAAATCAGAATAAATCTACATGGTTTCCATCAGCTAATAACTTCCCCTACCCGATTTCATAAAAACCTAACTTCTAGCTCCATAATTAACTGGATACCCACCAACTCCCCTTACCTCTATCACAACCCTACTACTCTAGCAGACCAACTTAGTGACCACCTATCCACCTCCGTCCTTAGATTCACCTGCCAAAACCCAAACCTAATCTTTATAGAGACTGTTGAAAATTATCTAACTTCGTTACCCAATTCAACTCTATTCTATCTTCGACTGACTGGTCACTCCATAAACAAAGCCCTCTAGATAAAGCAGTAAATAGTTTCAATACCATCTTCCTGAATACCCTGAACTCCCTTGCTCCTGCTAGAAAGATAAGAATACAATCCAATTACACTCCTTGGCTTTCCAAAGACACTAAGTCCCTTATGCTCCAATGAGATAAAGCCTGGAAAGTCTGGCTCAAAACTAAAGAAGTACCCCTCCTTCAGAACTACAGACATCTCAGAAATCTTACTAAGTAACAGACTAATGCTGACAAAAAGTCCTTCTTAACACAGCTCAACTGAATGGTAAATCCAACCCACATAAATTCTGTTCAACTATAAATAAAATGCTCTCTCCCAGCTGCCCATATAACCCCTCCCCCTACCCTAATATATCCCCTCTAGAAACAGCTACCCTACTGAATAAACACTTTTTTGACACTTTTCAAGCACTCTTACCATCCAGTGGTAACACTACAACCCAACCTATCCCTCCCTAACCATCTAATAATAACCCTTTCAACTTTCATCCTGTTCCCTCTTCTTATATCTAATCTCTTCTTCTTAAGCTAAAACCTTGCTCCCCTTGCACTGATAATCTACCTACTTCCTTCCTCAAACTGGCTGCTGACTCAGTTGCATACCCACTGTCTATACTAATCAATAGGTCCATTCAGGAATCCACTGTACTCACCCTTTGGAAATCCTTTTTCACTATACCCCTACACAAAGGTGGTAACTCTACTGACCCATCTAACTGATGTCCTATAGCTATCCTATCCCCCTATCTAAAATCTTCGAAAAATGCATCTACTCACAACTACTAAAACACCTCCTCCAAAGCAATCTTCTCACACCCACTCAGCATGGCTTTTGTCCCAACCATAGCACAACTACAGCCCTCCTGTCCTTTACCCATACCATAGCTGAGGCCCTAGATCCTCTCTTCATAGACCATTCTAAAGAATTTGATACCGTTTCCCATTTCCTACTGTTATCTAAACTTGCTTGTCTCAATCTAGCTTCCTCCTTCCTCTCCTGGTTCTCCAGTTACTTATCCTGCAGGCAACAGTCCGTTAAATGGCTCTCTTCCTCTTCTCCATTCCTACCTGTCCCAACAGGAGTACCCCAAAGCTCCATCTTGGGTCTCCTGCTGTTCAATACCTTCTCTAATGACCTCCACACATTTATTTATTTTATATTGGTTGACCCGGATGAATCCGGCTGAGCTAAAAAATTACCACTTTTTCAACGGAGGCCCTATACGATTACAATTTAAAAATATAACAGATGCAAATATACAAACAAAAAATAAAATTACAAAGCATTTTCTGAGGATTTATTATCTAGTATGAGGAAAGATTAGATAATTATTAC
This sequence comes from Protopterus annectens, assembly GCF_019279795.1. Taxonomy (NCBI): domain Eukaryota; kingdom Metazoa; phylum Chordata; order Ceratodontiformes; family Protopteridae; genus Protopterus; species Protopterus annectens. The sequence goes on from NC_056729.1 coordinate 1,781,873,130, forward strand.
GTCTTTTATATCATATTAGATAGTATACTGGGAATATGAGAAGAGATTGAAATATACAGTCATAAGGAAATAGTTAAATATAAAACAATTTTATAGATATGAGTGTAGAGGAGGTATTAGTAAAGAGAAGAGCTTGAAGAAAGGATAGTACATTTTAGTTAAGTAGGGCTGATAGACTAAAGGATGATAGGGAAGTGGATACAAGTGGAGGGTTTAGCGTGATGGAATAAAAAAGTGTTAGCTGGCAGGTAGCAGTAGGGATGGGGAAGTGTTTTATGTTGGGTGTAAACAGAGGCAGGACCAGAGAGTTTTTAAGTGTTTTTTAGCAGCAGCTTTGAATTGTTTTGGCTGATTTAGGACTCTAATATGGAGAAGAAGTTTATTCCAGGCTATGCCAGGATGATAGTTGTATACATTGCATCTCATATTAGTCTTAGGTTTATAGATAAGTAGTACTTCTTGATCTGAGCTTCTAAGTGATCTTATTGGAGAGTAGCGGGATATGTAGGAAGATACATTAGGGCAGTAGTTAGGTTGATATAATATAGAATGAATAATTTGGAGCTGGGAAAGAAGAACCAGGTTAGGAAGTTCCAGCCAGCTTAGTTGTTGAAGTGAGACACAGTGATGGGTTTTGTAGGTATGTTGGGCAGAGAATCTGGCTACTTTGTTGTATGTTGAGTGACGTTTTGCTAGGACAATAGAGTTTAGATTCATGTGTACTTGTGAGCCATATAGTAGAGTAGGTAGGAGATAAGTATGGGATAGGGTTACTTTGCCTTTGGAAGTTAGAAACTTTCCGTTTCTGTATAAAAGTCCTAGTTTCTGGTGGGTCTTCCTAATACAGTTGTTTATGTGCAAGTCAAATTTGAGTTGATCATCTATGGTGATACCAAGGAGTTTGGTGTTTTAGTTTCTGGGAAAAATGGAGTCTTATTTAGAGACAGTATGGAGAAGTTGGTTTTGAAATAGTTAAGGGATTTAGGGAAAAAGAGTAAATGTTTTGTTTTTTGGGGGTTCAAGATTAATTGGTTGTTGGCAAGCCAGGTTACTGCAGATGTAAAGGCTTCTTGAGTAGTAGAGATGAGACCAGAGGGAGAGTCAGAGATTGTAATCACAGTAGAGTCATATGCATATTGTACAAGTGATGACTCAGAGAAAGAGGTACTGAGTAGACTGGTAAAGATATTAAATAGCAATGGACTCAGTATGGATCCTTGAGGAACTCCCATTTTTACTGGGGGGGGGGGCAGAGTGCAGAGAGTAATTTCACTGATTGTAGTTGATCAGAGAGATAGCTAGAGAACCAGGAGACAGTAGCAGAGGAGAAATTGAGGCTAGTTAGTTTAGCCAGCAGTAGAGAATGTGAGATGGTAGCAAAAGCCTTAGAAAGGTCTAGAAATATGCAGGATATGAGTTTGTTACTGTCACAAGCCAATGAGATAGTATTAGTAAAGGAGATAAGGGCAATGTTTGCACTATGTTTTGGCCAGAATCCATACTGAGTGGGTGTAAGTAGGTTTTCCAGTGTTAGATATTCCAGCATTTGCTTATGGATAACTTTTTTAAATACCTTAGAGAGAGGTGACAAAATGGCTATTGGCCTAAAATTAGAGATTTCTTGGGAGCTACCTTCCTTGTGGATAGGTAATGTGTAAAATTCTTTCCAGATGGATAGAACTTTTGATTCAGAGATAGAACAGTTGATTAAGATGGCTACAGGAAAAGCAAGAGTATTGGCAGCTATCTGGAGGACGTAGGAAGGAATGTTATCAGCAGAAGCTGAGCACGGTTTTAATTTAGAGAGTCGAGATTTGATGTACGTAGTTGATATAGGTTGCAAGGAAAAGGGTTTAGAGGGGTTGGAGCTAGGAGATATGACTGTTAGATCAGACTGTTTAGCTGGAGTAGGGTTTGTACTAATCATTTTAGTTACAGTTTCAATAAAGAAGGTATTAAAGATAATGGTAGTTTCATCAGATGTCTTATTTAGGTAGGAGTTTGGGGGGAGGGGTAGCCTGGGTGCAGTATTTAGTTAACTGAATTCCAGAACTTTCTGGGATTAGATTTTAGTGCTCTAGAAGGGTTAAAATAGAAATTCTTTTTATCTTTGGCAATATGTTTTTTCTTAGATTTCTAAGTTCTTTGTACTTTTGCAAGTCACAGGGGAGTTTGTATTTTCTCCAGATTTTCCAGTGCCTGTCCCTGTTTCTCATTAGGGTGCGGGTTTCTTTAGACAGCCATTGTGATATTTTGGATTTTATTTTAACAGTGAGAAGAGGTGCGAGAGAGTTTAGTATCGAGTTAATAGAATGGACTGCTTCATCTAGAGTAAAGGTCATTAAGGTGAGTCCAGTTTACTCTGGCAAGAAGTGTCCTAAAGGTGCCAGGAGAGAAGTTGGAATGTTTACGGCAAGTTATATATCTATGAGATCTCATAAAATGGGGAGTAAATCTAGTGACTTTTATCTAGTGACATCTTGCAAACAATCCTCCCTCATACAATATGCCTACGATTCAACTCTCATCTCTATCTCTGATAACATCTCTGAACTCCATACACTCACTCAGCACACCTTTTCATCTACCAAACAGTGGCTAACCAGTAACTTACTCATCCTTCACCCAAAAAAGACCAAACTCCTACTATTTATTCCCCGTTCTCTGACTTACCACAAATTCTCCCTTTCTATCACTTCCTCAAATAACACAATCATTAAACCTGAAACTCACACTAAATTGCTAGGAGTCATCATCAGTGGTGAACTCAAATTTAATACGCACCTTCTCCAATGCATAAAAATGACAAATCAGAAACTAGGTTTACTTTATTTTAACAAACAATTTCTAACTCCAAACACTAGACTCTCTCTTGCTCAAGCTCTACTCTTCCCTTCTTTATGCTGCCCCTGTGTTCACCAACATTCAAACTGTAACCTTAAATAAACTCCAACAAACTTATCATAAGATAGCTAAATTCATCACAAACTCTCCATACAATACTCATCACTGCTTGCCCCTTACATCCCTCCATTGGCTTGAGTCTGCCCACCTACTATTGCTATCACAACTTCAAATGTTACACTTCATTTTCTATAAACCTTCACCTTGTTCTGCTCTGTCTTCCTTCATCTCTATCTACACACCTTCTCATATTCTTCATACCTCATATCAGCTACTGCTACACACCTATCAACCAAAAAAAGCAGTAGGCAAACTCTCATATAAATACTCCATCACACAAACTTTGTAGAAACATATTTTATTTGTATATTTATTTATTGACATTTGTTAACCGTGTTAGTCCAGCTGGGTTTTGGGCTCATTTTCAGTGGAGACCTGAGGAGAAAAGCTCCAAGTACAGACTGTTTACAAAAATAAAATACAACAATATTTACAGTAACAAATGACAAGAGATGGAGTTATACAATCTCATAAAAATACAAAGCAAAAGTATTGTAATTGAGTAGTTTTGAATATTTACATATTTACAAACATGAGTTCGATCCATCAGATATGATGTATACATCAGAAAAGAGGTACTATCCAGTACAGGGTTTGCTGCTGTAGGGAGGGGAACTTATTGAGCTGAGGTAAATCACGAGTGGAGAGGGGGAGGTCAAGTTGGGGCTTTGCACGAACATATGCTCCATCATTCGCCTATCCCACTTTAAAGAAAAATTAAAACTCCATCTACTTAACTCCAAAATCTGTCCCTGTCAGGATCCAATCTAGCCTCTCTCCCCCCTACTTAGGTATGCCTCTCAGTACCCCCTCTCTACAAAGTATTCCCCCCTACTTGAGGATACTTATTTCTACTTAATACTTAAATCTGATTGGAACTAACTCTTTTTGTAAATACGTAAATAAATCATAACCCTGATAGCATAGGATAGACATAACTACATGTTTAAATTTATCTCTTTTTACTTTTGTCTTTTAAATACTATTGTATAATTTCAATTTTTGATCACGTTAATCGCATGTTAATGTATATGTTACCAGTTTTGCTGTCTTCAAAGTGTCTGTTTTTTGAAATTTTTATTCAATTCCTGTTCACATGATAATGCATGTTATCACTTCTCTGTATGTATAATCTCTGTTTTTCTTGGAGCTTTTCTCCTCGGGTCTCCACTGAAAATGGGCCACAAGCCCAGCTGGACCAACCCAGTTACCAAATGTCAATAAATAAATAAATAAATAATAAGCCAAACTAAGTTTCAAGGAGTCAGCTCTCACTCTTGGAATAGTGCAATACTAAAATGGCACATTATTGTCTGGCCTTAAAAAACTGCAGTGGTTAGTGCTAAGGTATTGTCTGATATTTTGCCAACTAGTCACTTCCCATAAACCCATCTATTATCCAGGCAAATGCCACAGTATAAAAAATATTCTCCAATTCTATAACCCAAGTAGACCATTGAGACCCACTGACAAAAGGTTAACTATTACAAAAGCTAACAACTCAGATGGTGACACCTTTAGTCCTTTTGCTTGGCCAAAATGTGGAACTTCCTTTCTCTCAGTCTAAGAAACATAGCAAACAGCAACTAATTTAAGGCTTCATGTTAACTAGTATAATCATGACTCGCACCACTAGGTATGACTAACACAGTGTGTAGAACGAACGATTCACAGGCATCAGTGCTATCTGTCCTCTTTAACATTTCCACCATACAAAGTGGTCTGTGCTGCTGTGATATAAACTACAGCTGCCAGGTTGTGCAAGGCCCCTTTTAAATATATGAGCAGAATTTATCGCAAATGTTATAAAAGGGCTGTAGAAATTAGAGTAATATAATCGTAGCTAACACTTACCTACCACCATCATTTCAACATTATTCTCCAAAATTAGAGTTAGGGTCCTTAGGGTTCTTGTAATATCAAACATCCAGATGATAAAATTGAAACTCACTGTAACCCCCTGTTTGTCCTGCTTTGTGAGCGATGAATCACTGTGCCAAACAACAGAGTCACGGATCACTAATATATTTTTTTATTGTTCCTATGGTTAAAAATGATACAATCTGAATGCTTTTATTTTCTCAGGGCGACTCTTTATGGAAAGTATGCATGAGGTGGATGAGCGCCATGTTTTTTTTATTATTGCTTTATTTTGTTTTTCTTTTTAATCCTCTTATTTCTAGGAGGCTTTAGAGGTAGTTGTTTTACAGCCCAGCGCAAGAACATCTTGATGCAATTAAAGAAGCATTGTGATGATGTGTGAAGGCAATGGAGAAAAGTTTGTAGGTGAGAGGGAATACTCAAGAGTAATCGGGTATTCACATCTATCCACATGGACTTAGTGCCAAGTATAAGTTCATTATCTGTGAGCATAAGGTGGTTGGCACACTATCTTAGGAGACCTAGTGCTTAAAGGCTGGCCACAGAGATCGAACCAGCAGACTGCCCTTCCACCTTGTCTACTGCTTAGGCGTTTAAACAGTTAAAGAGGAGGGCCTTCACAATTTGACCTTCTATTGCTCAGTAATATAAGGATAT